>NW_026047244.1:32500-37500 GCF_023864345.2 Schistocerca serialis cubense
TCGCGGCGCCGAGCGCCGGGCGGCGGCGCATCCTCAGCGCACAAAGTCCTCAATCGGACCAGCACACTGCAGATGGCCACCGCGCTTCGCACCGGGCCCGCGAGGACCTACTTTGGCCGCAAGGCGCCGCGAGCAGGGGGCGCCGGCGCGCAGCTGCGCCGCCTGCCGCGTCCGTCGGCCGGCGCGCCTGCCACCGGCCGCCCCCACCAGCCGGCTGTAGCGCGTGCGCCCACGCACCGCGCTGCCAGCACGCCGGGCGGCCCCCCCTCACCGGCCGGGGACGGTCCCACCCAGCCACCGCCGCGTATCGCCTCACACCCAGATCCCCTTTCACGTTCGTGGGCATGGTGGGTCCCCTTTCACGTTCGTGGGCATGGTGGGTATCCCTGAAACAACCGGTTAATAGCTCGACCGATCGTCGCCAACACTGATTCACCTCTAGCGAGAACAACCGCACCACAACGGGTTACCGGTTGTTCATTTGCGTAACGTCACCAGCAAACGTACACGTCCATCGCCATTTGCAACGAGTATTGCATGCCTGTGTCAGGTGTCACAACACACTACGTCTGCCCACATAGACGCAACAACATGTGCACGCCTAGAGAACACGTGGAAGGTAGACCCCGTACGTATGCGGTGTCCATTGCGCGAACGACTGTCAGCCCGCCTCTGCAGCATGTCGCAGATGTGGAACGCGGTGCAACATGCTATCACGGTGTGTGAGAAGAGACGACTACGTCCGAATACACGCTCCACTACATCAACAGACTGCTCATGCTGATCGCCATCCAGGGCGTCCGTTCCTCCCACACGTCTGTATGGCGTACCACACTGCAATCCAGCTCTTATAGGGAGACGACACGTAGCTGCGTGCACAATATTTGGACTGTATGGTCCGCCGTTGCTAGGCGCTGTCGTCATACGGTCACATGGGCCACGATGTATCATTCAGTACATACGGAGCAATGTGCAGTACAGTTTGTGGGTTTTGCGTACATCGGCGGACAGGTGACAGGCCGTACCACAACGTAGGCTGAGTACGTCGGCATGCGAAGGGCATTGAACATGCAAACTTCTCACCGACCAGCTTGCGAAGGCAGGGGGGAAGGGGGGGGGGCATGTACGTCCTGCTGCTATCCACACTACAGTGTATAGCAGGAGCATGTGGAAAGTCAGCAACACCTGCAAGGTGTTTAACATGACGCGATACACAGGGGACCGGGCAGTGCGAGTAGCGAACTATATTGCGAGGGTTGCGGTTAGGCAACACTACACTACTTTAACGGGTTGCATAACAATTACAGAGCAGGTTCAGCGACAACGTGCGTCAGGTTAAGGCGCAATATAGTTTAGGTTACGGCGCACTTTAGGTTAGGTTAAGGCACATTATAGGTTAGGTTAAGGCACAACATGGGTTACGTTAAGGCACAACATGGGTTACGTTAAGGCACAACATGGGTTAGGTTAAGGCACAACATGGGTTAGGTTAAGGCACAACATGGGTTAGGTTAAGGCACAACATGGGTTAGGTTAAGGCACAACATGGGTTAGGTTAAGGCACAACATGGGTTAGGTTAAGGCACAACATGGGTTAGGTTAAGGCACAACATGGGTTAGGTTAAGGCACAACATGGGTTAGGTTAAGGCACAACATGGGTTAGGTTAAGGCACAACATGGGTTAGGTTAAGGCACAACATGGGTTAGGTTAAGGCACAACATGGGTTAGGTTAAGGCACAACATGGGTTAGGTTAAGGCACAACATGGGTTAGGTTAAGGCACAACATGGGTTAGGTTAAGGCACAACATGGGTTAGGTTAAGGCACAACATGGGTTAGGTTAAGGCACAACATGGGTTAGGTTAAGGCACAACATGGGTTAGGTTAAGGCACAACATGGGTTAGGTTAAGGCACAACATGGGTTAGGTTAAGGCACAACATGGGTTAGGTTAAGGCACAACATGGGTTAGGTTAAGGCACAACATGGGTTAGGTTAAGGCACAACATGGGTTAGGTTAAGGCACAACATGGGTTAGGTTAAGGCACAACATGGGTTAGGTTAAGGCACAACATGGGTTAGGTTAAGGCACAACATGGGTTAGGTTAAGGCACAACATGGGTTAGGTTAAGGCACAACATGGGTTAGGTTAAGGCACAACATGGGTTAGGTTAAGGCACAACATGGGTTAGGTTAAGGCACACCATGGGTTAGGTTAAGGCACACCATGGGTTAGGTTAAGGCACACCATGGGTTAGGTTAAGGCACAACATGGGTTAGGTTAAGGCACAACATGGGTTAGGTTAAGGCACAACATGGGTTAGGTTAAGGCACAACATGGGTTAGGTTAAGGCACAACGTAGGTTAGGTTAAGGCACAACGTGGGTTAGGTTAAGGCACAACGTGGGTTAGGTTAAGGCACAACGTGGGTTAGGTTAAGGCACAACGTGGGTTAGGTTAAGGCACAACGTGGGTTAGGTTAAGGCACAACGTGGGTTAGGTTAAGGCACACCGTGGGTTAGGTTAAGGCACAACATGGGTTAGGTTAAGGCACAACATGGGTTAGGTTAAGGCACAACATGGGTTAGGTTAAGGCACAACATGGGTTAGGTTAAGGCACAACATGGGTTAGGTTAAGGCACAACATGGGTTAGGTTAAGGCACAACATGGGTTAGGTTAAGGCACAACGTAGGTTAGGTTAAGGCACAACGTGGGTTAGGTTAAGGCACAACATGGGTTAGGTTAAGGCACAACATGGGTTAGGTTAAGGCACAACATGGGTTAGGTTAAGGCACAACATGGGTTAGGTTAAGGCACAACATGGGTTAGGTTAAGGCACAACATGGGTTAGGTTACGGCACAACATGGGTTACGTTACGGCACAACATGGGTTACGTTACGGCACAACATGGGTTACGTTACGGCACAACATGGGTTACGTTACGGCACAACATGGGTTACGTTACGGCACAACATGGGTTACGTTACGGCACAACATGGGTTACGTTACGGCACAACATGGGTTACGTTACGGCACAAATTAGGTTAGGTTACGGCACAAATTAGGTTAGGTTAAGGCACAAATTAGGTTAGGTTAAGGCACAAATTAGGTTAGGTTAAGGCACAAATTAGGTTAGGTTAAGGCACAAATTAGGTTAGGTTAAGGCACAAATTAGGTTAGGTTAAGGCACGATATAGGTTAGGTTAAGGCACGATATAGGTTAGGTTAAGGCACGATATAGGTTAGGTTAAGGCACGATATAGGTTAGGTTAAGGCACGATATAGGTTAGGTTAAGGCACGATATAGGTTAGGTTAAGGCACGATATAGGTTAGGTTAAGGCACGATATAGGTTAGGTTAAGGTACGATATAGGTTAGGTTAAGGTACGATATAGGTTAGGTTAAGGTACGATATAGGTTAGGTTAAGGTACGATATAGGTTAGGTTAAGGTACGATATAGGTTAGGTTAAGGTACGATATAGGTTAGGTTAAGGTACGATATAGGTTAGGTTAAGGTACGATATAGGTTAGGTTAAGGTACGATATAGGTTAGGTTAAGGTACGATATAGGTTAGGTTAAGGTACGATATAGCGTAGGTTCAGATACACATTGTTGTAGGGAAAGGTGTATTGGGGGGGGGGGGGCGGCAGGTTCGTTGATAGTGATTATCGTAATTGGATGCCTGCGGTATTATCCGATTTGTCACGTCAGGATGCACTTTTGGCTCATGACAGGCGGCGCTCCGATTCCATGGTTGTGGCAGATCTGTGTCTTTCATTCCTGCCATTGTTTGTGTGCTGTGACAGGAGGCAGTATTGTGATGTTGGGTGCACCACTGTGTAGGACATGTGTGGGTGTTCGTGGCTTAGCTGAGCAATGTGCGGATGTCGGAAGGGTGGGATATTGTGTTTTCTGGGTGGACCTCCCGGTCTGGTAATGATAGTGTGGATTGTGTCATGTGGCGGAGAGGATGCACTGGATGTTCTTCCATGCTGGTGGTTAGATGTGTGTGATAAGAGAGTAGTGTGTGATAAGAGTGTCTGGCTGACGTGTGGTTCTCATTGTGTGCAGAGTCTTTCAGCATGTATAGGGACGGTTGTATATATTATCTGTATTCTGATGGCTCTGCATCTATTACTAATCAGTGCCGTGTATACGGTTACTCTAGTTCCAGTCGAAACTGTTCTATCTCTGTACATTAGTGACACTGCGGCTCCACTATGTTGCCGCCCCTGTCGGCCGTTTCCCCCAGTGTATGGCTAATGATTATCAGCAATCAGTCTATTAGTCAATACCGGTAGTGTGACGACGTCAAATGTCCGGGATGGGGGAAGCTACACCCTTCCCGTGGGTCAGGGCCTAGAAAGACTCTTCCCACGCAGGAGACTCGGACTGTCGTTACTCTTCCGAGACATATATGTGCCCAGCGTTTTTTTGCGGCTGCGAGTGCAACGCCAGGAGGCTCGGACTGTCGTTACTCTTCCGAGATATATATTTGCCCAGCGTTTTTTGCGACTGCGAGTGCAACGCCCACGGGTGCCGACATGGATGGGGCGCTTCCTAGCTGATGGCTCAGCATGAGAATCCGTACAGTGAGCAATGCGATCGCGTCTGTAGCTTGTACGTGGTACAGCTCGCAGCTCATGAATAGGGACAGCGGGAATGTCGCATATTGGAAATATCTCTTCATGAAACGCATGTTATAGGTGTGAATTGCACCTTACGAGTGCGGGAAACGTCCGCCGTTCATCCGCTGGCGATGCGAGTTGGGCGGTTGGGGTGGGGCACGAACGGGTGCAGGTGGTGTGATTGCCGGTCCACGACTTCGTGCGGCAGAGGCACTGGCGTATGGGTGCTGTGGTCGACAGAGGCTGCATGCTTTGTGGGTGGCGTCGAAAGATGGGCACTGTGGGCCCATCGATGTCTTAGTCGGCTTGGCGTCCCATAGATGGCGGTATCGTCGTTGCAGGAGCTCATGCTGAGGGAGACCTACAGA
>NW_026047244.1:45000-50000 GCF_023864345.2 Schistocerca serialis cubense
TGGGTACGATCTAAGGAACCATAACTGATTTAATGAGCCATTCGCGGTTTCACCTTAATGCGGCTTGTACTGAGACATGCATGGCTTAATCTTTGAGACAAGCATATGACTACTGGCAGGATCAACCAGGGAGCTGCGTCAACTAGAGCTGAGCAGCCGGCCGCCCGGGAGTGTGTCCCGGGGGCCCGCGCGAACACGCAAGCGTCCGCTCAATTATTCTGCAAACAGGAGGAGGCTGAGCTCCCCTGCACAACACACCTCGAAACCCTCTCAGGTCCCGGCGGCGCGCAGCGCCGTCCTAAGTACTTGGTCGGGTTCGAGAGAGGCGCAATCGCCCGGAGTTAGGCGAGTAGACGCTTTAGGTGCGACCACCCGTGCTCCCAACTGAGCTTGCCGCTGCCGACAGAGGCCCGGGAGCGTGCTGTCGTGGCATTGCCGGCGGGAGACAACACGCGCCACCTACGGTGACCGGCAGCTCCAACGCCAGCGCCACAGAAGGACAAAAGCCCTACTTGGGTGCCGAAGCGAACTCTCCCAGCACAGCGCACGCGCCAACACGTCCGCACAGCTGCGATACAAACCACCTGCGAGAACCGCTGGGGCGACCGAGCAGCAGACGGCGTCGCGGCGCCGAGCGCCGGGCGGCGGCGCATCCTCAGCGCACAAAGTCCTCAATCGGACCAGCACACTGCAGATGGCCACCGCGCTTCGCACCGGGCCCGCGAGGACCTACTTTGGCCGCAAGGCGCCGCGAGCAGGGGGCGCCGGCGCGCAGCTGCGCCGCCTGCCGCGTCCGTCGGCCGGCGCGCCTGCCACCGGCCGCCCCCACCAGCCGGCTGTAGCGCGTGCGCCCACGCACCGCGCTGCCAGCACGCCGGGCGGCCCCCCCTCACCGGCCGGGGACGGTCCCACCCAGCCACCGCCGCGTATCGCCTCACACCCAGATCCCCTTTCACGTTCGTGGGCATGGTGGGTCCCCTTTCACGTTCGTGGGCATGGTGGGTATCCCTGAAACAACCGGTTAATAGCTCGACCGATCGTCGCCAACACTGATTCACCTCTAGCGAGAACAACCGCACCACAACGGGTTACCGGTTGTTCATTTGCGTAACGTCACCAGCAAACGTACACGTCCATCGCCATTTGCAACGAGTATTGCATGCCTGTGTCAGGTGTCACAACACACTACGTCTGCCCACATAGACGCAACAACATGTGCACGCCTAGAGAACACGTGGAAGGTAGACCCCGTACGTATGCGGTGTCCATTGCGCGAACGACTGTCAGCCCGCCTCTGCAGCATGTCGCAGATGTGGAACGCGGTGCAACATGCTATCACGGTGTGTGAGAAGAGACGACTACGTCCGAATACACGCTCCACTACATCAACAGACTGCTCATGCTGATCGCCATCCAGGGCGTCCGTTCCTCCCACACGTCTGTATGGCGTACCACACTGCAATCCAGCTCTTATAGGGAGACGACACGTAGCTGCGTGCACAATATTTGGACTGTATGGTCCGCCGTTGCTAGGCGCTGTCGTCATACGGTCACATGGGCCACGATGTATCATTCAGTACATACGGAGCAATGTGCAGTACAGTTTGTGGGTTTTGCGTACATCGGCGGACAGGTGACAGGCCGTACCACAACGTAGGCTGAGTACGTCGGCATGCGAAGGGCATTGAACATGCAAACTTCTCACCGACCAGCTTGCGAAGGCAGGGGGGAAGGGGGGGGGGCATGTACGTCCTGCTGCTATCCACACTACAGTGTATAGCAGGAGCATGTGGAAAGTCAGCAACACCTGCAAGGTGTTTAACATGACGCGATACACAGGGGACCGGGCAGTGCGAGTAGCGAACTATATTGCGAGGGTTGCGGTTAGGCAACACTACACTACTTTAACGGGTTGCATAACAATTACAGAGCAGGTTCAGCGACAACGTGCGTCAGGTTAAGGCGCAATATAGTTTAGGTTACGGCGCACTTTAGGTTAGGTTAAGGCACATTATAGGTTAGGTTAAGGCACAACATGGGTTACGTTAAGGCACAACATGGGTTACGTTAAGGCACAACATGGGTTAGGTTAAGGCACAACATGGGTTAGGTTAAGGCACAACATGGGTTAGGTTAAGGCACAACATGGGTTAGGTTAAGGCACAACATGGGTTAGGTTAAGGCACAACATGGGTTAGGTTAAGGCACAACATGGGTTAGGTTAAGGCACAACATGGGTTAGGTTAAGGCACAACATGGGTTAGGTTAAGGCACAACATGGGTTAGGTTAAGGCACAACATGGGTTAGGTTAAGGCACAACATGGGTTAGGTTAAGGCACAACATGGGTTAGGTTAAGGCACAACATGGGTTAGGTTAAGGCACAACATGGGTTAGGTTAAGGCACAACATGGGTTAGGTTAAGGCACAACATGGGTTAGGTTAAGGCACAACATGGGTTAGGTTAAGGCACAACATGGGTTAGGTTAAGGCACAACATGGGTTAGGTTAAGGCACAACATGGGTTAGGTTAAGGCACAACATGGGTTAGGTTAAGGCACAACATGGGTTAGGTTAAGGCACAACATGGGTTAGGTTAAGGCACAACATGGGTTAGGTTAAGGCACAACATGGGTTAGGTTAAGGCACAACATGGGTTAGGTTAAGGCACAACATGGGTTAGGTTAAGGCACAACATGGGTTAGGTTAAGGCACAACATGGGTTAGGTTAAGGCACAACATGGGTTAGGTTAAGGCACAACATGGGTTAGGTTAAGGCACAACATGGGTTAGGTTAAGGCACACCATGGGTTAGGTTAAGGCACACCATGGGTTAGGTTAAGGCACACCATGGGTTAGGTTAAGGCACAACATGGGTTAGGTTAAGGCACAACATGGGTTAGGTTAAGGCACAACATGGGTTAGGTTAAGGCACAACATGGGTTAGGTTAAGGCACAACATGGGTTAGGTTAAGGCACAACGTAGGTTAGGTTAAGGCACAACGTGGGTTAGGTTAAGGCACAACGTGGGTTAGGTTAAGGCACAACGTGGGTTAGGTTAAGGCACAACATGGGTTAGGTTAAGGCACAACATGGGTTAGGTTAAGGCACACCATGGGTTAGGTTAAGGCACAACATGGGTTAGGTTAAGGCACAACATGGGTTAGGTTAAGGCACAACATGGGTTAGGTTAAGGCACAACATGGGTTAGGTTAAGGCACAACATGGGTTAGGTTAAGGCACAACATGGGTTAGGTTAAGGCACAACATGGGTTAGGTTAAGGCACAACATGGGTTAGGTTAAGGCACAACATGGGTTAGGTTACGGCACAACATGGGTTACGTTACGGCACAACATGGGTTACGTTACGGCACAACATGGGTTACGTTACGGCACAACATGGGTTACGTTACGGCACAACATGGGTTACGTTACGGCACAACATGGGTTACGTTACGGCACAACATGGGTTACGTTACGGCACAAATTAGGTTAGGTTACGGCACAAATTAGGTTAGGTTAAGGCACAAATTAGGTTAGGTTAAGGCACAAATTAGGTTAGGTTAAGGCACAAATTAGGTTAGGTTAAGGCACAAATTAGGTTAGGTTAAGGCACAAATTAGGTTAGGTTAAGGCACAAATTAGGTTAGGTTAAGGCACAAATTAGGTTAGGTTAAGGCACGATATAGGTTAGGTTAAGGCACGATATAGGTTAGGTTAAGGCACGATATAGGTTAGGTTAAGGCACGATATAGGTTAGGTTAAGGCACGATATAGGTTAGGTTAAGGCACGATATAGGTTAGGTTAAGGCACGATATAGGTTAGGTTAAGGTACGATATAGGTTAGGTTAAGGTACGATATAGGTTAGGTTAAGGTACGATATAGGTTAGGTTAAGGTACGATATAGGTTAGGTTAAGGTACGATATAGGTTAGGTTAAGGTACGATATAGGTTAGGTTAAGGTACGATATAGGTTAGGTTAAGGTACGATATAGGTTAGGTTAAGGTACGATATAGGTTAGGTTAAGGTACGATATAGCGTAGGTTCAGATACACATTGTTGTAGGGAAAGGTGTATTGGGGGGGGGGGGGCGGCAGGTTCGTTGATAGTGATTATCGTAATTGGATGCCTGCGGTATTATCCGATTTGTCACGTCAGGATGCACTTTTGGCTCATGACAGGCGGCGCTCCGATTCCATGGTTGTGGCAGATCTGTGTCTTTCATTCCTGCCATTGTTTGTGTGCTGTGACAGGAGGCAGTATTGTGATGTTGGGTGCACCACTGTGTAGGACATGTGTGGGTGTTCGTGGCTTAGCTGAGCAATGTGCGGATGTCGGAAGGGTGGGATATTGTGTTTTCTGGGTGGACCTCCCGGTCTGGTAATGATAGTGTGGATTGTGTCATGTGGCGGAGAGGATGCACTGGATGTTCTTCCATGCTGGTGGTTAGATATTGTGTGTGATAAGAGAGTAGTGTGTGATAAGAGTGTCTGGCTGACGTGTGGTTCTCATTGTGTGCAGAGTCTTTCAGCATGTATAGGGACGGTTGTATATATTATCTGTATTCTGATGGCTCTGCATCTATTACTAATCAGTGCCGTGTATACGGTTACTCTAGTTCCAGTCGAAACTGTTCTATCTCTGTACATTAGTGACACTGCGGCTCCACTATGTTGCCGCCCCTGTCGGCCGTTTCCCCCAGTGTATGGCTAATGATTATCAGCAATCAGTCTATTAGTCAATACCGGTAGTGTGACGACGTCAAATGTCCGGGATGGGGGAAGCTACACCCTTCCCGTGGGTCAGGGCCTAGAAAGACTCTTCCCACGCAGGAGACTCGGACTGTCGTTACTCTTCCGAGACATATATGTGCCCAGCGTTTTTTTGCGGCTGCGAGTGCAACGCCAGGAGGCTCGGACTGTCGTTACTCTTCCGAGATATATATTTGCCCAGCGTTTTTTGCGACTGCGAGTGCAACGCCCACGGGTGCCGACATG
>NW_026047244.1:57500-61707 GCF_023864345.2 Schistocerca serialis cubense
TGGCACCAGACTTGCCCTCCAATAGATACTCGTTAAAGGATTTAAAGTGTACTCATTCCGATTACGGGGCCTCGGATGAGTCCCGTATCGTTATTTTTCGTCACTACCTCCCCGTGCCGGGAGTGGGTAATTTGCGCGCCTGCTGCCTTCCTTGGATGTGGTAGCCGTTTCTCAGGCTCCCTCTCCGGAATCGAACCCTGATTCCCCGTTACCCGTTACAACCATGGTAGGCGCAGAACCTACCATCGACAGTTGATAAGGCAGACATTTGAAAGATGCGTCGCCGGTACGAGGACCGTGCGATCAGCCCTAAGTTATTCAGAGTCACCAAGGCAAACGGACCGGACGAGCCGACCGATTGGTTTTGATCTAATAAAAGCGTCCCTTCCATCTCTGGTCGGGACTCTGTTTGCATGTATTAGCTCTAGAATTACCACAGTTATCCAAGTAACGTGGGTACGATCTAAGGAACCATAACTGATTTAATGAGCCATTCGCGGTTTCACCTTAATGCGGCTTGTACTGAGACATGCATGGCTTAATCTTTGAGACAAGCATATGACTACTGGCAGGATCAACCAGGGAGCTGCGTCAACTAGAGCTGAGCAGCCGGCCGCCCGGGAGTGTGTCCCGGGGGCCCGCGCGAACACGCAAGCGTCCGCTCAATTATTCTGCAAACAGGAGGAGGCTGAGCTCCCCTGCACAACACACCTCGAAACCCTCTCAGGTCCCGGCGGCGCGCAGCGCCGTCCTAAGTACTTGGTCGGGTTCGAGAGAGGCGCAATCGCCCGGAGTTAGGCGAGTAGACGCTTTAGGTGCGACCACCCGTGCTCCCAACTGAGCTTGCCGCTGCCGACAGAGGCCCGGGAGCGTGCTGTCGTGGCATTGCCGGCGGGAGACAACACGCGCCACCTACGGTGACCGGCAGCTCCAACGCCAGCGCCACAGAAGGACAAAAGCCCTACTTGGGTGCCGAAGCGAACTCTCCCAGCACAGCGCACGCGCCAACACGTCCGCACAGCTGCGATACAAACCACCTGCGAGAACCGCTGGGGCGACCGAGCAGCAGACGGCGTCGCGGCGCCGAGCGCCGGGCGGCGGCGCATCCTCAGCGCACAAAGTCCTCAATCGGACCAGCACACTGCAGATGGCCACCGCGCTTCGCACCGGGCCCGCGAGGACCTACTTTGGCCGCAAGGCGCCGCGAGCAGGGGGCGCCGGCGCGCAGCTGCGCCGCCTGCCGCGTCCGTCGGCCGGCGCGCCTGCCACCGGCCGCCCCCACCAGCCGGCTGTAGCGCGTGCGCCCACGCACCGCGCTGCCAGCACGCCGGGCGGCCCCCCCTCACCGGCCGGGGACGGTCCCACCCAGCCACCGCCGCGTATCGCCTCACACCCAGATCCCCTTTCACGTTCGTGGGCATGGTGGGTCCCCTTTCACGTTCGTGGGCATGGTGGGTATCCCTGAAACAACCGGTTAATAGCTCGACCGATCGTCGCCAACACTGATTCACCTCTAGCGAGAACAACCGCACCACAACGGGTTACCGGTTGTTCATTTGCGTAACGTCACCAGCAAACGTACACGTCCATCGCCATTTGCAACGAGTATTGCATGCCTGTGTCAGGTGTCACAACACACTACGTCTGCCCACATAGACGCAACAACATGTGCACGCCTAGAGAACACGTGGAAGGTAGACCCCGTACGTATGCGGTGTCCATTGCGCGAACGACTGTCAGCCCGCCTCTGCAGCATGTCGCAGATGTGGAACGCGGTGCAACATGCTATCACGGTGTGTGAGAAGAGACGACTACGTCCGAATACACGCTCCACTACATCAACAGACTGCTCATGCTGATCGCCATCCAGGGCGTCCGTTCCTCCCACACGTCTGTATGGCGTACCACACTGCAATCCAGCTCTTATATGGGAGACGACACGTAGCTGCGTGCACAATATTTGGACTGTATGGTCCGCCGTTGCTAGGCGCTGTCGTCATACGGTCACATGGGCCACGATGTATCATTCAGTACATACGGAGCAATGTGCAGTACAGTTTGTGGGTTTTGCGTACATCGGCGGACAGGTGACAGGCCGTACCACAACGTAGGCTGAGTACGTCGGCATGCGAAGGGCATTGAACATGCAAACTTCTCACCGACCAGCTTGCGAAGGCAGGGGGGAAGGGGGGGGGGCATGTACGTCCTGCTGCTATCCACACTACAGTGTATAGCAGGAGCATGTGGAAAGTCAGCAACACCTGCAAGGTGTTTAACATGACGCGATACACAGGGGACCGGGCAGTGCGAGTAGCGAACTATATTGCGAGGGTTGCGGTTAGGCAACACTACACTACTTTAACGGGTTGCATAACAATTACAGAGCAGGTTCAGCGACAACGTGCGTCAGGTTAAGGCGCAATATAGTTTAGGTTACGGCGCACTTTAGGTTAGGTTAAGGCACATTATAGGTTAGGTTAAGGCACAACATGGGTTACGTTAAGGCACAACATGGGTTACGTTAAGGCACAACATGGGTTAGGTTAAGGCACAACATGGGTTAGGTTAAGGCACAACATGGGTTAGGTTAAGGCACAACATGGGTTAGGTTAAGGCACAACATGGGTTAGGTTAAGGCACAACATGGGTTAGGTTAAGGCACAACATGGGTTAGGTTAAGGCACAACATGGGTTAGGTTAAGGCACAACATGGGTTAGGTTAAGGCACAACATGGGTTAGGTTAAGGCACAACATGGGTTAGGTTAAGGCACAACATGGGTTAGGTTAAGGCACAACATGGGTTAGGTTAAGGCACAACATGGGTTAGGTTAAGGCACAACATGGGTTAGGTTAAGGCACAACATGGGTTAGGTTAAGGCACAACATGGGTTAGGTTAAGGCACAACATGGGTTAGGTTAAGGCACAACATGGGTTAGGTTAAGGCACAACATGGGTTAGGTTAAGGCACAACATGGGTTAGGTTAAGGCACAACATGGGTTAGGTTAAGGCACAACATGGGTTAGGTTAAGGCACAACATGGGTTAGGTTAAGGCACAACATGGGTTAGGTTAAGGCACAACATGGGTTAGGTTAAGGCACAACATGGGTTAGGTTAAGGCACAACATGGGTTAGGTTAAGGCACAACATGGGTTAGGTTAAGGCACAACATGGGTTAGGTTAAGGCACAACATGGGTTAGGTTAAGGCACAACATGGGTTAGGTTAAGGCACAACATGGGTTAGGTTAAGGCACAACATGGGTTAGGTTAAGGCACAACATGGGTTAGGTTAAGGCACAACATGGGTTAGGTTAAGGCACAACATGGGTTAGGTTAAGGCACAACAAGGGGTTAGGTTAAGGCACAACATGGGTTAGGTTAAGGCACACCATGGGTTAGGTTAAGGCACACCATGGGTTAGGTTAAGGCACAACATGGGTTAGGTTAAGGCACAACATGGGTTAGGTTAAGGCACAACATGGGTTAGGTTAAGGCACAACATGGGTTAGGTTAAGGCACAACATGGGTTAGGTTAAGGCACAACGTAGTTAGGTTAAGGCACAACGTGGGTTAGGTTAAGGCACAACGTGGGTTAGGTTAAGGCACAACGTGGGTTAGGTTAAGGCACAACGTGGGTTAGGTTAAGGCACAACATGGGTTAGGTTAAGGCACAACATGGGTTAGGTTAAGGCACACCATGGGTTAGGTTAAGGCACAACATGGGTTAGGTTAAGGCACAACATGGGTTAGGTTAAGGCACAACATGGGTTAGGTTAAGGCACAACATGGGTTAGGTTAAGGCACAACATGGGTTAGGTTAAGGCACAACATGGGTTAGGTTAAGGCACAAACGTAGGTTAGGTTAAGGCACAACGTGAGGTTAGGTTAAGGCACAACATGGGTTAGGTAAGGCACAACATGGGTTAGGTTAAGGCACAACATGGGTTAGGTTAAGGCACAACATGGGGTAGGTAAGGCACAACATGGGTTAGGTTAAGGCACAACATGGGTTAGGTTACGGCACAACATGGGTTACGTTACGGCACAACATGGGTTACGTTACGGCACAAACATGGGTTACGTTACGGCACAACATGGTTACGTTACGGCACAACATGGGTTACGTTACGGCACAACATGGGTTACGTTACGGCACAACATGGTTACGTTACGGCACAACATGGGTTTACGTTACCGGCACAAAT
>NW_026047245.1:5000-7500 GCF_023864345.2 Schistocerca serialis cubense
TCGTGCCTTAACCTAACCTATATCGTGCCTTAACCTAACCTATATCGTGCCTTAACCTAACCTATATCGTGCCTTAACCTAACCTATATCGTGCCTTAACCTAACCTATATCGTGCCTTAACCTAACCTATATCGTGCCTTAACCTAACCTAATTTGTGCCTTAACCTAACCTAATTTGTGCCTTAACCTAACCTAATTTGTGCCTTAACCTAACCTAATTTGTGCCTTAACCTAACCTAATTTGTGCCTTAACCTAACCTAATTTGTGCCGTAACCTAACCTAATTTGTGCCGTAACGTAACCCATGTTGTGCCGTAACGTAACCCATGTTGTGCCGTAACGTAACCCATGTTGTGCCGTAACGTAACCCATGTTGTGCCGTAACGTAACCCATGTTGTGCCGTAACGTAACCCATGTTGTGCCGTAACGTAACCCATGTTGTGCCGTAACCTAACCCATGTTGTGCCTTAACCTAACCCATGTTGTGCCTTAACCTAACCCATGTTGTGCCTTAACCTAACCCATGTTGTGCCTTAACCTAACCCATGTTGTGCCTTAACCTAACCCATGTTGTGCCTTAACCTAACCCACGTTGTGCCTTAACCTAACCTACGTTGTGCCTTAACCTAACCCATGTTGTGCCTTAACCTAACCCATGTTGTGCCTTAACCTAACCCATGTTGTGCCTTAACCTAACCCATGTTGTGCCTTAACCTAACCCATGTTGTGCCTTAACCTAACCCATGTTGTGCCTTAACCTAACCCATGTTGTGCCTTAACCTAACCCATGGTGTGCCTTAACCTAACCCATGTTGTGCCTTAACCTAACCCATGTTGTGCCTTAACCTAACCCACGTTGTGCCTTAACCTAACCCACGTTGTGCCTTAACCTAACCCACGTTGTGCCTTAACCTAACCCACGTTGTGCCTTAACCTAACCTACGTTGTGCCTTAACCTAACCCATGTTGTGCCTTAACCTAACCCATGTTGTGCCTTAACCTAACCCATGTTGTGCCTTAACCTAACCCATGTTGTGCCTTAACCTAACCCATGTTGTGCCTTAACCTAACCCATGGTGTGCCTTAACCTAACCCATGGTGTGCCTTAACCTAACCCATGGTGTGCCTTAACCTAACCCATGTTGTGCCTTAACCTAACCCATGTTGTGCCTTAACCTAACCCATGTTGTGCCTTAACCTAACCCATGTTGTGCCTTAACCTAACCCATGTTGTGCCTTAACCTAACCCATGTTGTGCCTTAACCTAACCCATGTTGTGCCTTAACCTAACCCATGTTGTGCCTTAACGTAACCCATGTTGTGCCTTAACGTAACCCATGTTGTGCCTTAACCTAACCTATAATGTGCCTTAACCTAACCTAAAGTGCGCCGTAACCTAAACTATATTGCGCCTTAACCTGACGCACGTTGTCGCTGAACCTGCTCTGTAATTGTTATGCAACCCGTTAAAGTAGTGTAGTGTTGCCTAACCGCAACCCTCGCAATATAGTTCGCTACTCGCACTGCCCGGTCCCCTGTGTATCGCGTCATGTTAAACACCTTGCAGGTGTTGCTGACTTTCCACATGCTCCTGCTATACACTGTAGTGTGGATAGCAGCAGGACGTACATGCCCCCCCCCCCTTCCCCCCTGCCTTCGCAAGCTGGTCGGTGAGAAGTTTGCATGTTCAATGCCCTTCGCATGCCGACGTACTCAGCCTACGTTGTGGTACGGCCTGTCACCTGTCCGCCGATGTACGCAAAACCCACAAACTGTACTGCACATTGCTCCGTATGTACTGAATGATACATCGTGGCCCATGTGACCGTATGACGACAGCGCCTAGCAACGGCGGACCATACAGTCCAAATATTGTGCACGCAGCTACGTGTCGTCTCCCTATAAGAGCTGGATTGCAGTGTGGTACGCCATACAGACGTGTGGGAGGAACGGACGCCCTGGATGGCGATCAGCATGAGCAGTCTGTTGATGTAGTGGAGCGTGTATTCGGACGTAGTCGTCTCTTCTCACACACCGTGATAGCATGTTGCACCGCGTTCCACATCTGCGACATGCTGCAGAGGCGGGCTGACAGTCGTTCGCGCAATGGACACCGCATACGTACGGGGTCTACCTTCCACGTGTTCTCTAGGCGTGCACATGTTGTTGCGTCTATGTGGGCAGACGTAGTGTGTTGTGACACCTGACACAGGCATGCAATACTCGTTGCAAATGGCGATGGACGTGTACGTTTGCTGGTGACGTTACGCAAATGAACAACCGGTAACCCGTTGTGGTGCGGTTGTTCTCGCTAGAGGTGAATCAGTGTTGGCGACGATCGGTCGAGCTATTAACCGGTTGTTTCAGGGATACCCACCATGCCCACGAACGTGAAAGGGGACCCACCATGCCCACGAACGTGAAAGGGGATCTGGGTGTGAGGCGATACGCGGCGGTGGCTGGGTGGGACCGTCCCCGGCCGGTGAGGGGGGGCCGCC
>NW_026047245.1:17500-22500 GCF_023864345.2 Schistocerca serialis cubense
TAACCTATATCGTACCTTAACCTAACCTATATCGTGCCTTAACCTAACCTATATCGTGCCTTAACCTAACCTATATCGTGCCTTAACCTAACCTATATCGTGCCTTAACCTAACCTATATCGTGCCTTAACCTAACCTATATCGTGCCTTAACCTAACCTATATCGTGCCTTAACCTAACCTATATCGTGCCTTAACCTAACCTATATCGTGCCTTAACCTAACCTAATTTGTGCCTTAACCTAACCTAATTTGTGCCTTAACCTAACCTAATTTGTGCCTTAACCTAACCTAATTTGTGCCTTAACCTAACCTAATTTGTGCCTTAACCTAACCTAATTTGTGCCTTAACCTAACCTAATTTGTGCCGTAACCTAACCTAATTTGTGCCGTAACGTAACCCATGTTGTGCCGTAACGTAACCCATGTTGTGCCGTAACGTAACCCATGTTGTGCCGTAACGTAACCCATGTTGTGCCGTAACGTAACCCATGTTGTGCCGTAACGTAACCCATGTTGTGCCGTAACCTAACCCATGTTGTGCCTTAACCTAACCCATGTTGTGCCTTAACCTAACCCATGTTGTGCCTTAACCTAACCCATGTTGTGCCTTAACCTAACCCATGTTGTGCCTTAACCTAACCCATGTTGTGCCTTAACCTAACCCACGTTGTGCCTTAACCTAACCTACGTTGTGCCTTAACCTAACCCATGTTGTGCCTTAACCTAACCCATGTTGTGCCTTAACCTAACCCATGTTGTGCCTTAACCTAACCCATGTTGTGCCTTAACCTAACCCATGTTGTGCCTTAACCTAACCCATGTTGTGCCTTAACCTAACCCATGTTGTGCCTTAACCTAACCCATGGTGTGCCTTAACCTAACCCAT
Source organism: Schistocerca serialis cubense (assembly GCF_023864345.2). Classification (NCBI taxonomy): domain Eukaryota; kingdom Metazoa; phylum Arthropoda; class Insecta; order Orthoptera; family Acrididae; genus Schistocerca; species Schistocerca serialis. The sequence continues at coordinate 18,389 of NW_026047245.1, forward strand.
GTTGTGCCTTAACCTAACCCATGTTGTGCCTTAACCTAACCCACGTTGTGCCTTAACCTAACCCACGTTGTGCCTTAACCTAACCCACGTTGTGCCTTAACCTAACCCACGTTGTGCCTTAACCTAACCTACGTTGTGCCTTAACCTAACCCATGTTGTGCCTTAACCTAACCCATGTTGTGCCTTAACCTAACCCATGTTGTGCCTTAACCTAACCCATGTTGTGCCTTAACCTAACCCATGTTGTGCCTTAACCTAACCCATGGTGTGCCTTAACCTAACCCATGGTGTGCCTTAACCTAACCCATGGTGTGCCTTAACCTAACCCATGTTGTGCCTTAACCTAACCCATGTTGTGCCTTAACCTAACCCATGTTGTGCCTTAACCTAACCCATGTTGTGCCTTAACCTAACCCATGTTGTGCCTTAACCTAACCCATGTTGTGCCTTAACCTAACCCATGTTGTGCCTTAACCTAACCCATGTTGTGCCTTAACGTAACCCATGTTGTGCCTTAACGTAACCCATGTTGTGCCTTAACCTAACCTATAATGTGCCTTAACCTAACCTAAAGTGCGCCGTAACCTAAACTATATTGCGCCTTAACCTGACGCACGTTGTCGCTGAACCTGCTCTGTAATTGTTATGCAACCCGTTAAAGTAGTGTAGTGTTGCCTAACCGCAACCCTCGCAATATAGTTCGCTACTCGCACTGCCCGGTCCCCTGTGTATCGCGTCATGTTAAACACCTTGCAGGTGTTGCTGACTTTCCACATGCTCCTGCTATACACTGTAGTGTGGATAGCAGCAGGACGTACATGCCCCCCCCCCTTCCCCCCTGCCTTCGCAAGCTGGTCGGTGAGAAGTTTGCATGTTCAATGCCCTTCGCATGCCGACGTACTCAGCCTACGTTGTGGTACGGCCTGTCACCTGTCCGCCGATGTACGCAAAACCCACAAACTGTACTGCACATTGCTCCGTATGTACTGAATGATACATCGTGGCCCATGTGACCGTATGACGACAGCGCCTAGCAACGGCGGACCATACAGTCCAAATATTGTGCACGCAGCTACGTGTCGTCTCCCTATAAGAGCTGGATTGCAGTGTGGTACGCCATACAGACGTGTGGGAGGAACGGACGCCCTGGATGGCGATCAGCATGAGCAGTCTGTTGATGTAGTGGAGCGTGTATTCGGACGTAGTCGTCTCTTCTCACACACCGTGATAGCATGTTGCACCGCGTTCCACATCTGCGACATGCTGCAGAGGCGGGCTGACAGTCGTTCGCGCAATGGACACCGCATACGTACGGGGTCTACCTTCCACGTGTTCTCTAGGCGTGCACATGTTGTTGCGTCTATGTGGGCAGACGTAGTGTGTTGTGACACCTGACACAGGCATGCAATACTCGTTGCAAATGGCGATGGACGTGTACGTTTGCTGGTGACGTTACGCAAATGAACAACCGGTAACCCGTTGTGGTGCGGTTGTTCTCGCTAGAGGTGAATCAGTGTTGGCGACGATCGGTCGAGCTATTAACCGGTTGTTTCAGGGATACCCACCATGCCCACGAACGTGAAAGGGGACCCACCATGCCCACGAACGTGAAAGGGGATCTGGGTGTGAGGCGATACGCGGCGGTGGCTGGGTGGGACCGTCCCCGGCCGGTGAGGGGGGGCCGCCCGGCGTGCTGGCAGCGCGGTGCGTGGGCGCACGCGCTACAGCCGGCTGGTGGGGGCGGCCGGTGGCAGGCGCGCCGGCCGACGGACGCGGCAGGCGGCGCAGCTGCGCGCCGGCGCCCCCTGCTCGCGGCGCCTTGCGGCCAAAGTAGGTCCTCGCGGGCCCGGTGCGAAGCGCGGTGGCCATCTGCAGTGTGCTGGTCCGATTGAGGACTTTGTGCGCTGAGGATGCGCCGCCGCCCGGCGCTCGGCGCCGCGACGCCGTCTGCTGCTCGGTCGCCCCAGCGGTTCTCGCAGGTGGTTTGTATCGCAGCTGTGCGGACGTGTTGGCGCGTGCGCTGTGCTGGGAGAGTTCGCTTCGGCACCCAAGTAGGGCTTTTGTCCTTCTGTGGCGCTGGCGTTGGAGCTGCCGGTCACCGTAGGTGGCGCGTGTTGTCTCCCGCCGGCAATGCCACGACAGCACGCTCCCGGGCCTCTGTCGGCAGCGGCAAGCTCAGTTGGGAGCACGGGTGGTCGCACCTAAAGCGTCTACTCGCCTAACTCCGGGCGATTGCGCCTCTCTCGAACCCGACCAAGTACTTAGGACGGCGCTGCGCGCCGCCGGGACCTGAGAGGGTTTCGAGGTGTGTTGTGCAGGGGAGCTCAGCCTCCTCCTGTTTGCAGAATAATTGAGCGGACGCTTGCGTGTTCGCGCGGGCCCCCGGGACACACTCCCGGGCGGCCGGCTGCTCAGCTCTAGTTGACGCAGCTCCCTGGTTGATCCTGCCAGTAGTCATATGCTTGTCTCAAAGATTAAGCCATGCATGTCTCAGTACAAGCCGCATTAAGGTGAAACCGCGAATGGCTCATTAAATCAGTTATGGTTCCTTAGATCGTACCCACGTTACTTGGATAACTGTGGTAATTCTAGAGCTAATACATGCAAACAGAGTCCCGACCAGAGATGGAAGGGACGCTTTTATTAGGTCAAAACCAATCGGTCGGCTCGTCCGGTCCGTTTGCCTTGGTGACTCTGAATAACTTAGGGCTGATCGCACGGTCCTCGTACCGGCGACGCATCTTTCAAATGTCTGCCTTATCAACTGTCGATGGTAGGTTCTGCGCCTACCATGGTTGTAACGGGTAACGGGGAATCAGGGTTCGATTCCGGAGAGGGAGCCTGAGAAACGGCTACCACATCCAAGGAAGGCAGCAGGCGCGCAAATTACCCACTCCCGGCACGGGGAGGTAGTGACGAAAAATAACGATACGGGACTCATCCGAGGCCCCGTAATCGGAATGAGTACACTTTAAATCCTTTAACGAGTATCTATTGGAGGGCAAGTCTGGTGCCAGCAGCCGCGGTAATTCCAGCTCCAATAGCGTATATTAAAGTTGTTGCGGTTAAAAAGCTCGTAGTTGGATTTGTGTCCCACGCTGTTGGTTCACCGCCCGTCGGTGTTTAACTGGCATGTATCGTGGGACGTCCTGCCGGTGGGGCGAGCCGAAGGCGTGCGACCGCCTCGTGCGTGCTCGTGCGTCCCGAGGCGGACCCCGTTGAAATCCTACCAGGGTGCTCTTTATTGAGTGTCTCGGTGGGCCGGCACGTTTACTTTGAACAAATTAGAGTGCTTAAAGCAGGCAAGCCCGCCTGAATACTGTGTGCATGGAATAATGGAATAGGACCTCGGTTCTATTTTGTTGGTTTTCGGAACCCGAGGTAATGATTAATAGGGACAGGCGGGGGCATTCGTATTGCGACGTTAGAGGTGAAATTCTTGGATCGTCGCAAGACGAACAGAAGCGAAAGCATTTGCCAAGTATGTTTTCATTAATCAAGAACGAAAGTTAGAGGTTCGAAGGCGATCAGATACCGCCCTAGTTCTAACCATAAACGATGCCAGCCAGCGATCCGCCGCAGTTCCTCCGATGACTCGGCGGGCAGCCTCCGGGAAACCAAAGCTTTTGGGTTCCGGGGGAAGTATGGTTGCAAAGCTGAAACTTAAAGGAATTGACGGAAGGGCACCACCAGGAGTGGAGCCTGCGGCTTAATTTGACTCAACACGGGAAACCTCACCAGGCCCGGACACCGGAAGGATTGACAGATTGATAGCTCTTTCTTGATTCGGTGGGTGGTGGTGCATGGCCGTTCTTAGTTGGTGGAGCGATTTGTCTGGTTAATTCCGATAACGAACGAGACTCTAGCCTGCTAACTAGTCGCGTGACATCCTTCGTGCTGTCAGCGATTACTTTTCTTCTTAGAGGGACAGGCGGCTTCTAGCCGCACGAGATTGAGCAATAACAGGTCTGTGATGCCCTTAGATGTTCTGGGCCGCACGCGCGCTACACTGAAGGAATCAGCGTGTCTTCCTAGGCCGAAAGGTCGGGGTAACCCGCTGAACCTCCTTCGTGCTAGGGATTGGGGCTTGCAATTGTTCCCCATGAACGAGG
>NW_026047245.1:30000-35000 GCF_023864345.2 Schistocerca serialis cubense
CTTAACCTAACCTATATCGTACCTTAACCTAACCTATATCGTACCTTAACCTAACCTATATCGTACCTTAACCTAACCTATATCGTGCCTTAACCTAACCTATATCGTGCCTTAACCTAACCTATATCGTGCCTTAACCTAACCTATATCGTGCCTTAACCTAACCTATATCGTGCCTTAACCTAACCTATATCGTGCCTTAACCTAACCTATATCGTGCCTTAACCTAACCTATATCGTGCCTTAACCTAACCTATATCGTGCCTTAACCTAACCTAATTTGTGCCTTAACCTAACCTAATTTGTGCCTTAACCTAACCTAATTTGTGCCTTAACCTAACCTAATTTGTGCCTTAACCTAACCTAATTTGTGCCTTAACCTAACCTAATTTGTGCCTTAACCTAACCTAATTTGTGCCTTAACCTAACCTAATTTGTGCCGTAACCTAACCTAATTTGTGCCGTAACGTAACCCATGTTGTGCCGTAACGTAACCCATGTTGTGCCGTAACGTAACCCATGTTGTGCCGTAACGTAACCCATGTTGTGCCGTAACGTAACCCATGTTGTGCCGTAACGTAACCCATGTTGTGCCGTAACGTAACCCATGTTGTGCCGTAACCTAACCCATGTTGTGCCTTAACCTAACCCATGTTGTGCCTTAACCTAACCCATGTTGTGCCTTAACCTAACCCATGTTGTGCCTTAACCTAACCCATGTTGTGCCTTAACCTAACCCATGTTGTGCCTTAACCTAACCCATGTTGTGCCTTAACCTAACCCACGTTGTGCCTTAACCTAACCTACGTTGTGCCTTAACCTAACCCATGTTGTGCCTTAACCTAACCCATGTTGTGCCTTAACCTAACCCATGGTGTGCCTTAACCTAACCCATGTTGTGCCTTAACCTAACCCATGTTGTGCCTTAACCTAACCCACGTTGTGCCTTAACCTAACCCACGTTGTGCCTTAACCTAACCCACGTTGTGCCTTAACCTAACCCACGTTGTGCCTTAACCTAACCTACGTTGTGCCTTAACCTAACCCATGTTGTGCCTTAACCTAACCCATGTTGTGCCTTAACCTAACCCATGTTGTGCCTTAACCTAACCCATGTTGTGCCTTAACCTAACCCATGTTGTGCCTTAACCTAACCCATGGTGTGCCTTAACCTAACCCATGGTGTGCCTTAACCTAACCCATGGTGTGCCTTAACCTAACCCATGTTGTGCCTTAACCTAACCCATGTTGTGCCTTAACCTAACCCATGTTGTGCCTTAACCTAACCCATGTTGTGCCTTAACCTAACCCATGTTGTGCCTTAACCTAACCCATGTTGTGCCTTAACCTAACCCATGTTGTGCCTTAACCTAACCCATGTTGTGCCTTAACGTAACCCATGTTGTGCCTTAACGTAACCCATGTTGTGCCTTAACCTAACCTATAATGTGCCTTAACCTAACCTAAAGTGCGCCGTAACCTAAACTATATTGCGCCTTAACCTGACGCACGTTGTCGCTGAACCTGCTCTGTAATTGTTATGCAACCCGTTAAAGTAGTGTAGTGTTGCCTAACCGCAACCCTCGCAATATAGTTCGCTACTCGCACTGCCCGGTCCCCTGTGTATCGCGTCATGTTAAACACCTTGCAGGTGTTGCTGACTTTCCACATGCTCCTGCTATACACTGTAGTGTGGATAGCAGCAGGACGTACATGCCCCCCCCCCTTCCCCCCTGCCTTCGCAAGCTGGTCGGTGAGAAGTTTGCATGTTCAATGCCCTTCGCATGCCGACGTACTCAGCCTACGTTGTGGTACGGCCTGTCACCTGTCCGCCGATGTACGCAAAACCCACAAACTGTACTGCACATTGCTCCGTATGTACTGAATGATACATCGTGGCCCATGTGACCGTATGACGACAGCGCCTAGCAACGGCGGACCATACAGTCCAAATATTGTGCACGCAGCTACGTGTCGTCTCCCTATAAGAGCTGGATTGCAGTGTGGTACGCCATACAGACGTGTGGGAGGAACGGACGCCCTGGATGGCGATCAGCATGAGCAGTCTGTTGATGTAGTGGAGCGTGTATTCGGACGTAGTCGTCTCTTCTCACACACCGTGATAGCATGTTGCACCGCGTTCCACATCTGCGACATGCTGCAGAGGCGGGCTGACAGTCGTTCGCGCAATGGACACCGCATACGTACGGGGTCTACCTTCCACGTGTTCTCTAGGCGTGCACATGTTGTTGCGTCTATGTGGGCAGACGTAGTGTGTTGTGACACCTGACACAGGCATGCAATACTCGTTGCAAATGGCGATGGACGTGTACGTTTGCTGGTGACGTTACGCAAATGAACAACCGGTAACCCGTTGTGGTGCGGTTGTTCTCGCTAGAGGTGAATCAGTGTTGGCGACGATCGGTCGAGCTATTAACCGGTTGTTTCAGGGATACCCACCATGCCCACGAACGTGAAAGGGGACCCACCATGCCCACGAACGTGAAAGGGGATCTGGGTGTGAGGCGATACGCGGCGGTGGCTGGGTGGGACCGTCCCCGGCCGGTGAGGGGGGGCCGCCCGGCGTGCTGGCAGCGCGGTGCGTGGGCGCACGCGCTACAGCCGGCTGGTGGGGGCGGCCGGTGGCAGGCGCGCCGGCCGACGGACGCGGCAGGCGGCGCAGCTGCGCGCCGGCGCCCCCTGCTCGCGGCGCCTTGCGGCCAAAGTAGGTCCTCGCGGGCCCGGTGCGAAGCGCGGTGGCCATCTGCAGTGTGCTGGTCCGATTGAGGACTTTGTGCGCTGAGGATGCGCCGCCGCCCGGCGCTCGGCGCCGCGACGCCGTCTGCTGCTCGGTCGCCCCAGCGGTTCTCGCAGGTGGTTTGTATCGCAGCTGTGCGGACGTGTTGGCGCGTGCGCTGTGCTGGGAGAGTTCGCTTCGGCACCCAAGTAGGGCTTTTGTCCTTCTGTGGCGCTGGCGTTGGAGCTGCCGGTCACCGTAGGTGGCGCGTGTTGTCTCCCGCCGGCAATGCCACGACAGCACGCTCCCGGGCCTCTGTCGGCAGCGGCAAGCTCAGTTGGGAGCACGGGTGGTCGCACCTAAAGCGTCTACTCGCCTAACTCCGGGCGATTGCGCCTCTCTCGAACCCGACCAAGTACTTAGGACGGCGCTGCGCGCCGCCGGGACCTGAGAGGGTTTCGAGGTGTGTTGTGCAGGGGAGCTCAGCCTCCTCCTGTTTGCAGAATAATTGAGCGGACGCTTGCGTGTTCGCGCGGGCCCCCGGGACACACTCCCGGGCGGCCGGCTGCTCAGCTCTAGTTGACGCAGCTCCCTGGTTGATCCTGCCAGTAGTCATATGCTTGTCTCAAAGATTAAGCCATGCATGTCTCAGTACAAGCCGCATTAAGGTGAAACCGCGAATGGCTCATTAAATCAGTTATGGTTCCTTAGATCGTACCCACGTTACTTGGATAACTGTGGTAATTCTAGAGCTAATACATGCAAACAGAGTCCCGACCAGAGATGGAAGGGACGCTTTTATTAGATCAAAACCAATCGGTCGGCTCGTCCGGTCCGTTTGCCTTGGTGACTCTGAATAACTTAGGGCTGATCGCACGGTCCTCGTACCGGCGACGCATCTTTCAAATGTCTGCCTTATCAACTGTCGATGGTAGGTTCTGCGCCTACCATGGTTGTAACGGGTAACGGGGAATCAGGGTTCGATTCCGGAGAGGGAGCCTGAGAAACGGCTACCACATCCAAGGAAGGCAGCAGGCGCGCAAATTACCCACTCCCGGCACGGGGAGGTAGTGACGAAAAATAACGATACGGGACTCATCCGAGGCCCCGTAATCGGAATGAGTACACTTTAAATCCTTTAACGAGTATCTATTGGAGGGCAAGTCTGGTGCCAGCAGCCGCGGTAATTCCAGCTCCAATAGCGTATATTAAAGTTGTTGCGGTTAAAAAGCTCGTAGTTGGATTTGTGTCCCACGCTGTTGGTTCACCGCCCGTCGGTGTTTAACTGGCATGTATCGTGGGACGTCCTGCCGGTGGGGCGAGCCGAAGGCGTGCGACCGCCTCGTGCGTGCTCGTGCGTCCCGAGGCGGACCCCGTTGAAATCCTACCAGGGTGCTCTTTATTGAGTGTCTCGGTGGGCCGGCACGTTTACTTTGAACAAATTAGAGTGCTTAAAGCAGGCAAGCCCGCCTGAATACTGTGTGCATGGAATAATGGAATAGGACCTCGGTTCTATTTTGTTGGTTTTCGGAACCCGAGGTAATGATTAATAGGGACAGGCGGGGGCATTCGTATTGCGACGTTAGAGGTGAAATTCTTGGATCGTCGCAAGACGAACAGAAGCGAAAGCATTTGCCAAGTATGTTTTCATTAATCAAGAACGAAAGTTAGAGGTTCGAAGGCGATCAGATACCGCCCTAGTTCTAACCATAAACGATGCCAGCCAGCGATCCGCCGCAGTTCCTCCGATGACTCGGCGGGCAGCCTCCGGGAAACCAAAGCTTTTGGGTTCCGGGGGAAGTATGGTTGCAAAGCTGAAACTTAAAGGAATTGACGGAAGGGCACCACCAGGAGTGGAGCCTGCGGCTTAATTTGACTCAACACGGGAAACCTCACCAGGCCCGGACACCGGAAGGATTGACAGATTGATAGCTCTTTCTTGATTCGGTGGGTGGTGGTGCATGGCCGTTCTTAGTTGGTGGAGCGATTTGTCTGGTTAATTCCGATAACGAACGAGACTCTAGCCTGCTAACTAGTCGCGTGACATCCTTCGTGCTGTCAGCGATTACTTTTCTTCTTAGAGGGACAGGCGGCTTCTAGCCGCACGAGATTGAGCAATAACAGGTCTGTGATGCCCTTAGATGTTCTGGGCCGCACGCGCGCTACACTGAAGGAATCAGCGTGTCTTCCTAGGCCGAAAGGTCGGGGTAACCCGCTGAACCTCCTTCGTGCTAGGGATTGGGGCTTGCAATTGTTCCCCATG
>NW_026047245.1:42500-47500 GCF_023864345.2 Schistocerca serialis cubense
TCGTACCTTAACCTAACCTATATCGTACCTTAACCTAACCTATATCGTACCTTAACCTAACCTATATCGTGCCTTAACCTAACCTATATCGTGCCTTAACCTAACCTATATCGTGCCTTAACCTAACCTATATCGTGCCTTAACCTAACCTATATCGTGCCTTAACCTAACCTATATCGTGCCTTAACCTAACCTATATCGTGCCTTAACCTAACCTATATCGTGCCTTAACCTAACCTATATCGTGCCTTAACCTAACCTAATTTGTGCCTTAACCTAACCTAATTTGTGCCTTAACCTAACCTAATTTGTGCCTTAACCTAACCTAATTTGTGCCTTAACCTAACCTAATTTGTGCCTTAACCTAACCTAATTTGTGCCTTAACCTAACCTAATTTGTGCCTTAACCTAACCTAATTTGTGCCGTAACCTAACCTAATTTGTGCCGTAACGTAACCCATGTTGTGCCGTAACGTAACCCATGTTGTGCCGTAACGTAACCCATGTTGTGCCGTAACGTAACCCATGCTGTGCCGTAACGTAACCCATGTTGTGCCGTAACGTAACCCATGTTGTGCCGTAACCTAACCCATGTTGTGCCTTAACCTAACCCATGTTGTGCCTTAACCTAACCCATGTTGTGCCTTAACCTAACCCATGTTGTGCCTTAACCTAACCCATGTTGTGCCTTAACCTAACCCATGTTGTGCCTTAACCTAACCCACGTTGTGCCTTAACCTAACCTACGTTGTGCCTTAACCTAACCCATGTTGTGCCTTAACCTAACCCATGTTGTGCCTTAACCTAACCCATGTTGTGCCTTAACCTAACCCATGTTGTGCCTTAACCTAACCCATGTTGTGCCTTAACCTAACCCATGTTGTGCCTTAACCTAACCCATGTTGTGCCTTAACCTAACCCATGGTGTGCCTTAACCTAACCCATGTTGTGCCTTAACCTAACCCATGTTGTGCCTTAACCTAACCCACGTTGTGCCTTAACCTAACCCACGTTGTGCCTTAACCTAACCCACGTTGTGCCTTAACCTAACCCACGTTGTGCCTTAACCTAACCTACGTTGTGCCTTAACCTAACCCATGTTGTGCCTTAACCTAACCCATGTTGTGCCTTAACCTAACCCATGTTGTGCCTTAACCTAACCCATGTTGTGCCTTAACCTAACCCATGTTGTGCCTTAACCTAACCCATGGTGTGCCTTAACCTAACCCATGGTGTGCCTTAACCTAACCCATGGTGTGCCTTAACCTAACCCATGTTGTGCCTTAACCTAACCCATGTTGTGCCTTAACCTAACCCATGTTGTGCCTTAACCTAACCCATGTTGTGCCTTAACCTAACCCATGTTGTGCCTTAACCTAACCCATGTTGTGCCTTAACCTAACCCATGTTGTGCCTTAACCTAACCCATGTTGTGCCTTAACGTAACCCATGTTGTGCCTTAACGTAACCCATGTTGTGCCTTAACCTAACCTATAATGTGCCTTAACCTAACCTAAAGTGCGCCGTAACCTAAACTATATTGCGCCTTAACCTGACGCACGTTGTCGCTGAACCTGCTCTGTAATTGTTATGCAACCCGTTAAAGTAGTGTAGTGTTGCCTAACCGCAACCCTCGCAATATAGTTCGCTACTCGCACTGCCCGGTCCCCTGTGTATCGCGTCATGTTAAACACCTTGCAGGTGTTGCTGACTTTCCACATGCTCCTGCTATACACTGTAGTGTGGATAGCAGCAGGACGTACATGCCCCCCCCCCCTTCCCCCCTGCCTTCGCAAGCTGGTCGGTGAGAAGTTTGCATGTTCAATGCCCTTCGCATGCCGACGTACTCAGCCTACGTTGTGGTACGGCCTGTCACCTGTCCGCCGATGTACGCAAAACCCACAAACTGTACTGCACATTGCTCCGTATGTACTGAATGATACATCGTGGCCCATGTGACCGTATGACGACAGCGCCTAGCAACGGCGGACCATACAGTCCAAATATTGTGCACGCAGCTACGTGTCGTCTCCCTATAAGAGCTGGATTGCAGTGTGGTACGCCATACAGACGTGTGGGAGGAACGGACGCCCTGGATGGCGATCAGCATGAGCAGTCTGTTGATGTAGTGGAGCGTGTATTCGGACGTAGTCGTCTCTTCTCACACACCGTGATAGCATGTTGCACCGCGTTCCACATCTGCGACATGCTGCAGAGGCGGGCTGACAGTCGTTCGCGCAATGGACACCGCATACGTACGGGGTCTACCTTCCACGTGTTCTCTAGGCGTGCACATGTTGTTGCGTCTATGTGGGCAGACGTAGTGTGTTGTGACACCTGACACAGGCATGCAATACTCGTTGCAAATGGCGATGGACGTGTACGTTTGCTGGTGACGTTACGCAAATGAACAACCGGTAACCCGTTGTGGTGCGGTTGTTCTCGCTAGAGGTGAATCAGTGTTGGCGACGATCGGTCGAGCTATTAACCGGTTGTTTCAGGGATACCCACCATGCCCACGAACGTGAAAGGGGACCCACCATGCCCACGAACGTGAAAGGGGATCTGGGTGTGAGGCGATACGCGGCGGTGGCTGGGTGGGACCGTCCCCGGCCGGTGAGGGGGGGCCGCCCGGCGTGCTGGCAGCGCGGTGCGTGGGCGCACGCGCTACAGCCGGCTGGTGGGGGCGGCCGGTGGCAGGCGCGCCGGCCGACGGACGCGGCAGGCGGCGCAGCTGCGCGCCGGCGCCCCCTGCTCGCGGCGCCTTGCGGCCAAAGTAGGTCCTCGCGGGCCCGGTGCGAAGCGCGGTGGCCATCTGCAGTGTGCTGGTCCGATTGAGGACTTTGTGCGCTGAGGATGCGCCGCCGCCCGGCGCTCGGCGCCGCGACGCCGTCTGCTGCTCGGTCGCCCCAGCGGTTCTCGCAGGTGGTTTGTATCGCAGCTGTGCGGACGTGTTGGCGCGTGCGCTGTGCTGGGAGAGTTCGCTTCGGCACCCAAGTAGGGCTTTTGTCCTTCTGTGGCGCTGGCGTTGGAGCTGCCGGTCACCGTAGGTGGCGCGTGTTGTCTCCCGCCGGCAATGCCACGACAGCACGCTCCCGGGCCTCTGTCGGCAGCGGCAAGCTCAGTTGGGAGCACGGGTGGTCGCACCTAAAGCGTCTACTCGCCTAACTCCGGGCGATTGCGCCTCTCTCGAACCCGACCAAGTACTTAGGACGGCGCTGCGCGCCGCCGGGACCTGAGAGGGTTTCGAGGTGTGTTGTGCAGGGGAGCTCAGCCTCCTCCTGTTTGCAGAATAATTGAGCGGACGCTTGCGTGTTCGCGCGGGCCCCCGGGACACACTCCCGGGCGGCCGGCTGCTCAGCTCTAGTTGACGCAGCTCCCTGGTTGATCCTGCCAGTAGTCATATGCTTGTCTCAAAGATTAAGCCATGCATGTCTCAGTACAAGCCGCATTAAGGTGAAACCGCGAATGGCTCATTAAATCAGTTATGGTTCCTTAGATCGTACCCACGTTACTTGGATAACTGTGGTAATTCTAGAGCTAATACATGCAAACAGAGTCCCGACCAGAGATGGAAGGGACGCTTTTATTAGATCAAAACCAATCGGTCGGCTCGTCCGGTCCGTTTGCCTTGGTGACTCTGAATAACTTAGGGCTGATCGCACGGTCCTCGTACCGGCGACGCATCTTTCAAATGTCTGCCTTATCAACTGTCGATGGTAGGTTCTGCGCCTACCATGGTTGTAACGGGTAACGGGGAATCAGGGTTCGATTCCGGAGAGGGAGCCTGAGAAACGGCTACCACATCCAAGGAAGGCAGCAGGCGCGCAAATTACCCACTCCCGGCACGGGGAGGTAGTGACGAAAAATAACGATACGGGACTCATCCGAGGCCCCGTAATCGGAATGAGTACACTTTAAATCCTTTAACGAGTATCTATTGGAGGGCAAGTCTGGTGCCAGCAGCCGCGGTAATTCCAGCTCCAATAGCGTATATTAAAGTTGTTGCGGTTAAAAAGCTCGTAGTTGGATTTGTGTCCCACGCTGTTGGTTCACCGCCCGTCGGTGTTTAACTGGCATGTATCGTGGGACGTCCTGCCGGTGGGGCGAGCCGAAGGCGTGCGACCGCCTCGTGCGTGCTCGTGCGTCCCGAGGCGGACCCCGTTGAAATCCTACCAGGGTGCTCTTTATTGAGTGTCTCGGTGGGCCGGCACGTTTACTTTGAACAAATTAGAGTGCTTAAAGCAGGCAAGCCCGCCTGAATACTGTGTGCATGGAATAATGGAATAGGACCTCGGTTCTATTTTGTTGGTTTTCGGAACCCGAGGTAATGATTAATAGGGACAGGCGGGGGCATTCGTATTGCGACGTTAGAGGTGAAATTCTTGGATCGTCGCAAGACGAACAGAAGCGAAAGCATTTGCCAAGTATGTTTTCATTAATCAAGAACGAAAGTTAGAGGTTCGAAGGCGATCAGATACCGCCCTAGTTCTAACCATAAACGATGCCAGCCAGCGATCCGCCGCAGTTCCTCCGATGACTCGGCGGGCAGCCTCCGGGAAACCAAAGCTTTTGGGTTCCGGGGGAAGTATGGTTGCAAAGCTGAAACTTAAAGGAATTGACGGAAGGGCACCACCAGGAGTGGAGCCTGCGGCTTAATTTGACTCAACACGGGAAACCTCACCAGGCCCGGACACCGGAAGGATTGACAGATTGATAGCTCTTTCTTGATTCGGTGGGTGGTGGTGCATGGCCGTTCTTAGTTGGTGGAGCGATTTGTCTGGTTAATTCCGATAACGAACGAGACTCTAGCCTGCTAACTAGTCGCGTGACATCCTTCGTGCTGTCAGCGATTACTTTTCTTCTTAGAGGGACAGGCGGCTTCTAGCCGCACGAGATTGAGCAATAACAGGTCTGTGATGCCCTTAGATGTTCTGGGCCGCACGCGCGCTACACTGAAGGAATCAGCGTGTCTTCCTAGGCCGAAAGGTCGGGGTAAC
>NW_026047245.1:55000-60000 GCF_023864345.2 Schistocerca serialis cubense
AACCTATATCGTACCTTAACCTAACCTATATCGTACCTTAACCTAACCTATATCGTACCTTAACCTAACCTATATCGTACCTTAACCTAACCTATATCGTACCTTAACCTAACCTATATCGTACCTTAACCTAACCTATATCGTACCTTAACCTAACCTATATCGTGCCTTAACCTAACCTATATCGTGCCTTAACCTAACCTATATCGTGCCTTAACCTAACCTATATCGTGCCTTAACCTAACCTATATCGTGCCTTAACCTAACCTATATCGTGCCTTAACCTAACCTATATCGTGCCTTAACCTAACCTATATCGTGCCTTAACCTAACCTATATCGTGCCTTAACCTAACCTAATTTGTGCCTTAACCTAACCTAATTTGTGCCTTAACCTAACCTAATTTGTGCCTTAACCTAACCTAATTTGTGCCTTAACCTAACCTAATTTGTGCCTTAACCTAACCTAATTTGTGCCTTAACCTAACCTAATTTGTGCCTTAACCTAACCTAATTTGTGCCGTAACCTAACCTAATTTGTGCCGTAACGTAACCCATGTTGTGCCGTAACGTAACCCATGTTGTGCCGTAACGTAACCCATGTTGTGCCGTAACGTAACCCATGTTGTGCCGTAACGTAACCCATGTTGTGCCGTAACGTAACCCATGTTGTGCCGTAACGTAACCCATGTTGTGCCGTAACCTAACCCATGTTGTGCCTTAACCTAACCCATGTTGTGCCTTAACCTAACCCATGTTGTGCCTTAACCTAACCCATGTTGTGCCTTAACCTAAACCATGTTGTGCCTTAACCTAACCCATGTTGTGCCTTAACCTAACCCACGTTGTGCCTTAACCTAACCTACGTTGTGCCTTAACCTAACCCATGTTGTGCCTTAACCTAACCCATGTTGTGCCTTAACCTAACCCATGTTGTGCCTTAACCTAACCCATGTTGTGCCTTAACCTAACCCATGTTGTGCCTTAACCTAACCCATGTTGTGCCTTAACCTAACCCATGGTGTGCCTTAACCTAACCCATGTTGTGCCTTAACCTAACCCATGTTGTGCCTTAACCTAACCCACGTTGTGCCTTAACCTAACCCACGTTGTGCCTTAACCTAACCCACGTTGTGCCTTAACCTAACCCACGTTGTGCCTTAACCTAACCTACGTTGTGCCTTAACCTAACCCATGTTGTGCCTTAACCTAACCCATGTTGTGCCTTAACCTAACCCATGTTGTGCCTTAACCTAACCCATGTTGTGCCTTAACCTAACCCATGTTGTGCCTTAACCTAACCCATGGTGTGCCTTAACCTAACCCATGGTGTGCCTTAACCTAACCCATGGTGTGCCTTAACCTAACCCATGTTGTGCCTTAACCTAACCCATGTTGTGCCTTAACCTAACCCATGTTGTGCCTTAACCTAACCCATGTTGTGCCTTAACCTAACCCATGTTGTGCCTTAACCTAACCCATGTTGTGCCTTAACCTAACCCATGTTGTGCCTTAACCTAACCCATGTTGTGCCTTAACGTAACCCATGTTGTGCCTTAACGTAACCCATGTTGTGCCTTAACCTAACCTATAATGTGCCTTAACCTAACCTAAAGTGCGCCGTAACCTAAACTATATTGCGCCTTAACCTGACGCACGTTGTCGCTGAACCTGCTCTGTAATTGTTATGCAACCCGTTAAAGTAGTGTAGTGTTGCCTAACCGCAACCCTCGCAATATAGTTCGCTACTCGCACTGCCCGGTCCCCTGTGTATCGCGTCATGTTAAACACCTTGCAGGTGTTGCTGACTTTCCACATGCTCCTGCTATACACTGTAGTGTGGATAGCAGCAGGACGTACATGCCCCCCCCCCTTCCCCCCTGCCTTCGCAAGCTGGTCGGTGAGAAGTTTGCATGTTCAATGCCCTTCGCATGCCGACGTACTCAGCCTACGTTGTGGTACGGCCTGTCACCTGTCCGCCGATGTACGCAAAACCCACAAACTGTACTGCACATTGCTCCGTATGTACTGAATGATACATCGTGGCCCATGTGACCGTATGACGACAGCGCCTAGCAACGGCGGACCATACAGTCCAAATATTGTGCACGCAGCTACGTGTCGTCTCCCTATAAGAGCTGGATTGCAGTGTGGTACGCCATACAGACGTGTGGGAGGAACGGACGCCCTGGATGGCGATCAGCATGAGCAGTCTGTTGATGTAGTGGAGCGTGTATTCGGACGTAGTCGTCTCTTCTCACACACCGTGATAGCATGTTGCACCGCGTTCCACATCTGCGACATGCTGCAGAGGCGGGCTGACAGTCGTTCGCGCAATGGACACCGCATACGTACGGGGTCTACCTTCCACGTGTTCTCTAGGCGTGCACATGTTGTTGCGTCTATGTGGGCAGACGTAGTGTGTTGTGACACCTGACGCAGGCATGCAATACTCGTTGCAAATGGCGATGGACGTGTACGTTTGCTGGTGACGTTACGCAAATGAACAACCGGTAACCCGTTGTGGTGCGGTTGTTCTCGCTAGAGGTGAATCAGTGTTGGCGACGATCGGTCGAGCTATTAACCGGTTGTTTCAGGGATACCCACCATGCCCACGAACGTGAAAGGGGACCCACCATGCCCACGAACGTGAAAGGGGATCTGGGTGTGAGGCGATACGCGGCGGTGGCTGGGTGGGACCGTCCCCGGCCGGTGAGGGGGGGCCGCCCGGCGTGCTGGCAGCGCGGTGCGTGGGCGCACGCGCTACAGCCGGCTGGTGGGGGCGGCCGGTGGCAGGCGCGCCGGCCGACGGACGCGGCAGGCGGCGCAGCTGCGCGCCGGCGCCCCCTGCTCGCGGCGCCTTGCGGCCAAAGTAGGTCCTCGCGGGCCCGGTGCGAAGCGCGGTGGCCATCTGCAGTGTGCTGGTCCGATTGAGGACTTTGTGCGCTGAGGATGCGCCGCCGCCCGGCGCTCGGCGCCGCGACGCCGTCTGCTGCTCGGTCGCCCCAGCGGTTCTCGCAGGTGGTTTGTATCGCAGCTGTGCGGACGTGTTGGCGCGTGCGCTGTGCTGGGAGAGTTCGCTTCGGCACCCAAGTAGGGCTTTTGTCCTTCTGTGGCGCTGGCGTTGGAGCTGCCGGTCACCGTAGGTGGCGCGTGTTGTCTCCCGCCGGCAATGCCACGACAGCACGCTCCCGGGCCTCTGTCGGCAGCGGCAAGCTCAGTTGGGAGCACGGGTGGTCGCACCTAAAGCGTCTACTCGCCTAACTCCGGGCGATTGCGCCTCTCTCGAACCCGACCAAGTACTTAGGACGGCGCTGCGCGCCGCCGGGACCTGAGAGGGTTTCGAGGTGTGTTGTGCAGGGGAGCTCAGCCTCCTCCTGTTTGCAGAATAATTGAGCGGACGCTTGCGTGTTCGCGCGGGCCCCCGGGACACACTCCCGGGCGGCCGGCTGCTCAGCTCTAGTTGACGCAGCTCCCTGGTTGATCCTGCCAGTAGTCATATGCTTGTCTCAAAGATTAAGCCATGCATGTCTCAGTACAAGCCGCATTAAGGTGAAACCGCGAATGGCTCATTAAATCAGTTATGGTTCCTTAGATCGTACCCACGTTACTTGGATAACTGTGGTAATTCTAGAGCTAATACATGCAAACAGAGTCCCGACCAGAGATGGAAGGGACGCTTTTATTAGATCAAAACCAATCGGTCGGCTCGTCCGGTCCGTTTGCCTTGGTGACTCTGAATAACTTAGGGCTGATCGCACGGTCCTCGTACCGGCGACGCATCTTTCAAATGTCTGCCTTATCAACTGTCGATGGTAGGTTCTGCGCCTACCATGGTTGTAACGGGTAACGGGGAATCAGGGTTCGATTCCGGAGAGGGAGCCTGAGAAACGGCTACCACATCCAAGGAAGGCAGCAGGCGCGCAAATTACCCACTCCCGGCACGGGGAGGTAGTGACGAAAAATAACGATACGGGACTCATCCGAGGCCCCGTAATCGGAATGAGTACACTTTAAATCCTTTAACGAGTATCTATTGGAGGGCAAGTCTGGTGCCAGCAGCCGCGGTAATTCCAGCTCCAATAGCGTATATTAAAGTTGTTGCGGTTAAAAAGCTCGTAGTTGGATTTGTGTCCCACGCTGTTGGTTCACCGCCCGTCGGTGTTTAACTGGCATGTATCGTGGGACGTCCTGCCGGTGGGGCGAGCCGAAGGCGTGCGACCGCCTCGTGCGTGCTCGTGCGTCCCGAGGCGGACCCCGTTGAAATCCTACCAGGGTGCTCTTTATTGAGTGTCTCGGTGGGCCGGCACGTTTACTTTGAACAAATTAGAGTGCTTAAAGCAGGCAAGCCCGCCTGAATACTGTGTGCATGGAATAATGGAATAGGACCTCGGTTCTATTTTGTTGGTTTTCGGAACCCGAGGTAATGATTAATAGGGACAGGCGGGGGCATTCGTATTGCGACGTTAGAGGTGAAATTCTTGGATCGTCGCAAGACGAACAGAAGCGAAAGCATTTGCCAAGTATGTTTTCATTAATCAAGAACGAAAGTTAGAGGTTCGAAGGCGATCAGATACCGCCCTAGTTCTAACCATAAACGATGCCAGCCAGCGATCCGCCGCAGTTCCTCCGATGACTCGGCGGGCAGCCTCCGGGAAACCAAAGCTTTTGGGTTCCGGGGGAAGTATGGTTGCAAAGCTGAAACTTAAAGGAATTGACGGAAGGGCACCACCAGGAGTGGAGCCTGCGGCTTAATTTGACTCAACACGGGAAACCTCACCAGGCCCGGACACCGGAAGGATTGACAGATTGATAGCTCTTTCTTGATTCGGTGGGTGGTGGTGCATGGCCGTTCTTAGTTGGTGGAGCGATTTGTCTGGTTAATTCCGATAACGAACGAGACTCTAGCCTGCTAACTAGTCGCGTGACATCCTTCGTGCTGTCAGCGATTACTTTTCTTCTTAGAGGGACAGGCGGCTTCTAGCCGCACGAGATTGAGCA
>NW_026047245.1:67500-72500 GCF_023864345.2 Schistocerca serialis cubense
CTGAACCTACGCTATATCGTACCTTAACCTAACCTATATCGTACCTTAACCTAACCTATATCGTACCTTAACCTAACCTATATCGTACCTTAACCTAACCTATATCGTACCTTAACCTAACCTATATCGTACCTTAACCTAACCTATATCGTACCTTAACCTAACCTATATCGTACCTTAACCTAACCTATATCGTACCTTAACCTAACCTATATCGTACCTTAACCTAACCTATATCGTGCCTTAACCTAACCTATATCGTGCCTTAACCTAACCTATATCGTGCCTTAACCTAACCTATATCGTGCCTTAACCTAACCTATATCGTGCCTTAACCTAACCTATATCGTGCCTTAACCTAACCTATATCGTGCCTTAACCTAACCTATATCGTGCCTTAACCTAACCTAATTTGTGCCTTAACCTAACCTAATTTGTGCCTTAACCTAACCTAATTTGTGCCTTAACCTAACCTAATTTGTGCCTTAACCTAACCTAATTTGTGCCTTAACCTAACCTAATTTGTGCCTTAACCTAACCTAATTTGTGCCTTAACCTAACCTAATTTGTGCCGTAACCTAACCTAATTTGTGCCGTAACGTAACCCATGTTGTGCCGTAACGTAACCCATGTTGTGCCGTAACGTAACCCATGTTGTGCCGTAACGTAACCCATGTTGTGCCGTAACGTAACCCATGTTGTGCCGTAACGTAACCCATGTTGTGCCGTAACGTAACCCATGTTGTGCCGTAACCTAACCCATGTTGTGCCTTAACCTAACCCATGTTGTGCCTTAACCTAACCCATGTTGTGCCTTAACCTAACCCATGTTGTGCCTTAACCTAACCCATGTTGTGCCTTAACCTAACCCATGTTGTGCCTTAACCTAACCCACGTTGTGCCTTAACCTAACCTACGTTGTGCCTTAACCTAACCCATGTTGTGCCTTAACCTAACCCATGTTGTGCCTTAACCTAACCCATGTTGTGCCTTAACCTAACCCATGTTGTGCCTTAACCTAACCCATGTTGTGCCTTAACCTAACCCATGTTGTGCCTTAACCTAACCCATGTTGTGCCTTAACCTAACCCATGGTGTGCCTTAACCTAACCCATGTTGTGCCTTAACCTAACCCATGTTGTGCCTTAACCTAACCCACGTTGTGCCTTAACCTAACCCACGTTGTGCCTTAACCTAACCCACGTTGTGCCTTAACCTAACCCACGTTGTGCCTTAACCTAACCTACGTTGTGCCTTAACCTAACCCATGTTGTGCCTTAACCTAACCCATGTTGTGCCTTAACCTAACCCATGTTGTGCCTTAACCTAACCCATGTTGTGCCTTAACCTAACCCATGTTGTGCCTTAACCTAACCCATGGTGTGCCTTAACCTAACCCATGGTGTGCCTTAACCTAACCCATGGTGTGCCTTAACCTAACCCATGTTGTGCCTTAACCTAACCCATGTTGTGCCTTAACCTAACCCATGTTGTGCCTTAACCTAACCCATGTTGTGCCTTAACCTAACCCATGTTGTGCCTTAACCTAACCCATGTTGTGCCTTAACCTAACCCATGTTGTGCCTTAACCTAACCCATGTTGTGCCTTAACGTAACCCATGTTGTGCCTTAACGTAACCCATGTTGTGCCTTAACCTAACCTATAATGTGCCTTAACCTAACCTAAAGTGCGCCGTAACCTAAACTATATTGCGCCTTAACCTGACGCACGTTGTCGCTGAACCTGCTCTGTAATTGTTATGCTACCCGTTAAAGTAGTGTAGTGTTGCCTAACCGCAACCCTCGCAATATAGTTCGCTACTCGCACTGCCCGGTCCCCTGTGTATCGCGTCATGTTAAACACCTTGCAGGTGTTGCTGACTTTCCACATGCTCCTGCTATACACTGTAGTGTGGATAGCAGCAGGACGTACATGCCCCCCCCCCTTCCCCCCTGCCTTCGCAAGCTGGTCGGTGAGAAGTTTGCATGTTCAATGCCCTTCGCATGCCGACGTACTCAGCCTACGTTGTGGTACGGCCTGTCACCTGTCCGCCGATGTACGCAAAACCCACAAACTGTACTGCACATTGCTCCGTATGTACTGAATGATACATCGTGGCCCATGTGACCGTATGACGACAGCGCCTAGCAACGGCGGACCATACAGTCCAAATATTGTGCACGCAGCTACGTGTCGTCTCCCTATAAGAGCTGGATTGCAGTGTGGTACGCCATACAGACGTGTGGGAGGAACGGACGCCCTGGATGGCGATCAGCATGAGCAGTCTGTTGATGTAGTGGAGCGTGTATTCGGACGTAGTCGTCTCTTCTCACACACCGTGATAGCATGTTGCACCGCGTTCCACATCTGCGACATGCTGCAGAGGCGGGCTGACAGTCGTTCGCGCAATGGACACCGCATACGTACGGGGTCTACCTTCCACGTGTTCTCTAGGCGTGCACATGTTGTTGCGTCTATGTGGGCAGACGTAGTGTGTTGTGACACCTGACACAGGCATGCAATACTCGTTGCAAATGGCGATGGACGTGTACGTTTGCTGGTGACGTTACGCAAATGAACAACCGGTAACCCGTTGTGGTGCGGTTGTTCTCGCTAGAGGTGAATCAGTGTTGGCGACGATCGGTCGAGCTATTAACCGGTTGTTTCAGGGATACCCACCATGCCCACGAACGTGAAAGGGGACCCACCATGCCCACGAACGTGAAAGGGGATCTGGGTGTGAGGCGATACGCGGCGGTGGCTGGGTGGGACCGTCCCCGGCCGGTGAGGGGGGGCCGCCCGGCGTGCTGGCAGCGCGGTGCGTGGGCGCACGCGCTACAGCCGGCTGGTGGGGGCGGCCGGTGGCAGGCGCGCCGGCCGACGGACGCGGCAGGCGGCGCAGCTGCGCGCCGGCGCCCCCTGCTCGCGGCGCCTTGCGGCCAAAGTAGGTCCTCGCGGGCCCGGTGCGAAGCGCGGTGGCCATCTGCAGTGTGCTGGTCCGATTGAGGACTTTGTGCGCTGAGGATGCGCCGCCGCCCGGCGCTCGGCGCCGCGACGCCGTCTGCTGCTCGGTCGCCCCAGCGGTTCTCGCAGGTGGTTTGTATCGCAGCTGTGCGGACGTGTTGGCGCGTGCGCTGTGCTGGGAGAGTTCGCTTCGGCACCCAAGTAGGGCTTTTGTCCTTCTGTGGCGCTGGCGTTGGAGCTGCCGGTCACCGTAGGTGGCGCGTGTTGTCTCCCGCCGGCAATGCCACGACAGCACGCTCCCGGGCCTCTGTCGGCAGCGGCAAGCTCAGTTGGGAGCACGGGTGGTCGCACCTAAAGCGTCTACTCGCCTAACTCCGGGCGATTGCGCCTCTCTCGAACCCGACCAAGTACTTAGGACGGCGCTGCGCGCCGCCGGGACCTGAGAGGGTTTCGAGGTGTGTTGTGCAGGGGAGCTCAGCCTCCTCCTGTTTGCAGAATAATTGAGCGGACGCTTGCGTGTTCGCGCGGGCCCCCGGGACACACTCCCGGGCGGCTGGCTGCTCAGCTCTAGTTGACGCAGCTCCCTGGTTGATCCTGCCAGTAGTCATATGCTTGTCTCAAAGATTAAGCCATGCATGTCTCAGTACAAGCCGCATTAAGGTGAAACCGCGAATGGCTCATTAAATCAGTTATGGTTCCTTAGATCGTACCCACGTTACTTGGATAACTGTGGTAATTCTAGAGCTAATACATGCAAACAGAGTCCCGACCAGAGATGGAAGGGACGCTTTTATTAGATCAAAACCAATCGGTCGGCTCGTCCGGTCCGTTTGCCTTGGTGACTCTGAATAACTTAGGGCTGATCGCACGGTCCTCGTACCGGCGACGCATCTTTCAAATGTCTGCCTTATCAACTGTCGATGGTAGGTTCTGCGCCTACCATGGTTGTAACGGGTAACGGGGAATCAGGGTTCGATTCCGGAGAGGGAGCCTGAGAAACGGCTACCACATCCAAGGAAGGCAGCAGGCGCGCAAATTACCCACTCCCGGCACGGGGAGGTAGTGACGAAAAATAACGATACGGGACTCATCCGAGGCCCCGTAATCGGAATGAGTACACTTTAAATCCTTTAACGAGTATCTATTGGAGGGCAAGTCTGGTGCCAGCAGCCGCGGTAATTCCAGCTCCAATAGCGTATATTAAAGTTGTTGCGGTTAAAAAGCTCGTAGTTGGATTTGTGTCCCACGCTGTTGGTTCACCGCCCGTCGGTGTTTAACTGGCATGTATCGTGGGACGTCCTGCCGGTGGGGCGAGCCGAAGGCGTGCGACCGCCTCGTGCGTGCTCGTGCGTCCCGAGGCGGACCCCGTTGAAATCCTACCAGGGTGCTCTTTATTGAGTGTCTCGGTGGGCCGGCACGTTTACTTTGAACAAATTAGAGTGCTTAAAGCAGGCAAGCCCGCCTGAATACTGTGTGCATGGAATAATGGAATAGGACCTCGGTTCTATTTTGTTGGTTTTCGGAACCCGAGGTAATGATTAATAGGGACAGGCGGGGGCATTCGTATTGCGACGTTAGAGGTGAAATTCTTGGATCGTCGCAAGACGAACAGAAGCGAAAGCATTTGCCAAGTATGTTTTCATTAATCAAGAACGAAAGTTAGAGGTTCGAAGGCGATCAGATACCGCCCTAGTTCTAACCATAAACGATGCCAGCCAGCGATCCGCCGCAGTTCCTCCGATGACTCGGCGGGCAGCCTCCGGGAAACCAAAGCTTTTGGGTTCCGGGGGAAGTATGGTTGCAAAGCTGAAACTTAAAGGAATTGACGGAAGGGCACCACCAGGAGTGGAGCCTGCGGCTTAATTTGACTCAACACGGGAAACCTCACCAGGCCCGGACACCGGAAGGATTGACAGATTGATAGCTCTTTCTTGATTCGGTGGGTGGTGGTGCATGGCCGTTCTTAGTTGGTGGAGCGATTTGTCTGGTTAATTCCGATAACGAACGAGACTCTAGCCTGCTAACTAGTCGCGTG
>NW_026047245.1:80000-85000 GCF_023864345.2 Schistocerca serialis cubense
GGAGCCGCAGTGTCACTAATGTACAGAGATAGAACAGTTTCGACTGGAACTAGAGTAACCGTATACACGGCACTGATTAGTAATAGATGCAGAGCCATCAGAATACAGATAATATATACAACCGTCCCTATACATGCTGAAAGACTCTGCACACAATGAGAACCACACGTCAGCCAGACACTCTTATCACACACTACTCTCTTATCACACACAATATCTAACCACCAGCATGGAAGAACATCCAGTGCATCCTCTCCGCCACATGACACAATCCACACTATCATTACCAGACCGGGAGGTCCACCCAGAAAACACAATATCCCACCCTTCCGACATCCGCACATTGCTCAGCTAAGCCACGAACACCCACACATGTCCTACACAGTGGTGCACCCAACATCACAATACTGCCTCCTGTCACAGCACACAAACAATGGCAGGAATGAAAGACACAGATCTGCCACAACCATGGAATCGGAGCGCCGCCTGTCATGAGCCAAAAGTGCATCCTGACGTGACAAATCGGATAATACCGCAGGCATCCAATTACGATAATCACTATCAACGAACCTGCCGCCCCCCCCCCCAATACACCTTTCCCTACAACAATGTGTATCTGAACCTACGCTATATCGTACCTTAACCTAACCTATATCGTACCTTAACCTAACCTATATCGTACCTTAACCTAACCTATATCGTACCTTAACCTAACCTATATCGTACCTTAACCTAACCTATATCGTACCTTAACCTAACCTATATCGTACCTTAACCTAACCTATATCGTACCTTAACCTAACCTATATCGTACCTTAACCTAACCTATATCGTACCTTAACCTAACCTATATCGTACCTTAACCTAACCTATATCGTGCCTTAACCTAACCTATATCGTGCCTTAACCTAACCTATATCGTGCCTTAACCTAACCTATATCGTGCCTTAACCTAACCTATATCGTGCCTTAACCTAACCTATATCGTGCCTTAACCTAACCTATATCGTGCCTTAACCTAACCTATATCGTGCCTTAACCTAACCTATATCGTGCCTTAACCTAACCTAATTTGTGCCTTAACCTAACCTAATTTGTGCCTTAACCTAACCTAATTTGTGCCTTAACCTAACCTAATTTGTGCCTTAACCTAACCTAATTTGTGCCTTAACCTAACCCATGTTGTGCCTTAACCTAACCCATGTTGTGCCTTAACCTAACCCATGGTGTGCCTTAACCTAACCCATGGTGTGCCTTAACCTAACCCATGGTGTGCCTTAACCTAACCCATGTTGTGCCTTAACCTAACCCATGTTGTGCCTTAACCTAACCCATGTTGTGCCTTAACCTAACCCATGTTGTGCCTTAACCTAACCCATGTTGTGCCTTAACCTAACCCATGTTGTGCCTTAACCTAACCCATGTTGTGCCTTAACCTAACCCATGTTGTGCCTTAACCTAACCCATGTTGTGCCTTAACCTAACCCATGTTGTGCCTTAACCTAACCCATGTTGTGCCTTAACCTAACCCATGTTGTGCCTTAACCTAACCCATGTTGTGCCTTAACCTAACCCATGTTGTGCCTTAACCTAACCCATGTTGTGCCTTAACCTAACCCATGTTGTGCCTTAACCTAACCCATGTTGTGCCTTAACCTAACCCATGTTGTGCCTTAACCTAACCCATGTTGTGCCTTAACCTAACCCATGTTGTGCCTTAACCTAACCCATGTTGTGCCTTAACCTAACCCATGTTGTGCCTTAACCTAACCCATGTTGTGCCTTAACCTAACCCATGTTGTGCCTTAACCTAACCCATGTTGTGCCTTAACCTAACCCATGTTGTGCCTTAACCTAACCCATGTTGTGCCTTAACCTAACCCATGTTGTGCCTTAACCTAACCCATGTTGTGCCTTAACCTAACCCATGTTGTGCCTTAACCTAACCCATGTTGTGCCTTAACCTAACCCATGTTGTGCCTTAACCTAACCCATGTTGTGCCTTAACCTAACCCATGTTGTGCCTTAACCTAACCCATGTTGTGCCTTAACCTAACCCATGTTGTGCCTTAACCTAACCCATGTTGTGCCTTAACCTAACCCATGTTGTGCCTTAACCTAACCCATGTTGTGCCTTAACCTAACCCATGTTGTGCCTTAACGTAACCCATGTTGTGCCTTAACGTAACCCATGTTGTGCCTTAACCTAACCTATAATGTGCCTTAACCTAACCTAAAGTGCGCCGTAACCTAAACTATATTGCGCCTTAACCTGACGCACGTTGTCGCTGAACCTGCTCTGTAATTGTTATGCAACCCGTTAAAGTAGTGTAGTGTTGCCTAACCGCAACCCTCGCAATATAGTTCGCTACTCGCACTGCCCGGTCCCCTGTGTATCGCGTCATGTTAAACACCTTGCAGGTGTTGCTGACTTTCCACATGCTCCTGCTATACACTGTAGTGTGGATAGCAGCAGGACGTACATGCCCCCCCCCCTTCCCCCCTGCCTTCGCAAGCTGGTCGGTGAGAAGTTTGCATGTTCAATGCCCTTCGCATGCCGACGTACTCAGCCTACGTTGTGGTACGGCCTGTCACCTGTCCGCCGATGTACGCAAAACCCACAAACTGTACTGCACATTGCTCCGTATGTACTGAATGATACATCGTGGCCCATGTGACCGTATGACGACAGCGCCTAGCAACGGCGGACCATACAGTCCAAATATTGTGCACGCAGCTACGTGTCGTCTCCCTATAAGAGCTGGATTGCAGTGTGGTACGCCATACAGACGTGTGGGAGGAACGGACGCCCTGGATGGCGATCAGCATGAGCAGTCTGTTGATGTAGTGGAGCGTGTATTCGGACGTAGTCGTCTCTTCTCACACACCGTGATAGCATGTTGCACTGCGTTCCACATCTGCGACATGCTGCAGAGGCGGGCTGACAGTCGTTCGCGCAATGGACACCGCATACGTACGGGGTCTACCTTCCACGTGTTCTCTAGGCGTGCACATGTTGTTGCGTCTATGTGGGCAGACGTAGTGTGTTGTGACACCTGACACAGGCATGCAATACTCGTTGCAAATGGCGATGGACGTGTACGTTTGCTGGTGACGTTACGCAAATGAACAACCGGTAACCCGTTGTGGTGCGGTTGTTCTCGCTAGAGGTGAATCAGTGTTGGCGACGATCGGTCGAGCTATTAACCGGTTGTTTCAGGGATACCCACCATGCCCACGAACGTGAAAGGGGACCCACCATGCCCACGAACGTGAAAGGGGATCTGGGTGTGAGGCGATACGCGGCGGTGGCTGGGTGGGACCGTCCCCGGCCGGTGAGGGGGGGCCGCCCGGCGTGCTGGCAGCGCGGTGCGTGGGCGCACGCGCTACAGCCGGCTGGTGGGGGCGGCCGGTGGCAGGCGCGCCGGCCGACGGACGCGGCAGGCGGCGCAGCTGCGCGCCGGCGCCCCCTGCTCGCGGCGCCTTGCGGCCAAAGTAGGTCCTCGCGGGCCCGGTGCGAAGCGCGGTGGCCATCTGCAGTGTGCTGGTCCGATTGAGGACTTTGTGCGCTGAGGATGCGCCGCCGCCCGGCGCTCGGCGCCGCGACGCCGTCTGCTGCTCGGTCGCCCCAGCGGTTCTCGCAGGTGGTTTGTATCGCAGCTGTGCGGACGTGTTGGCGCGTGCGCTGTGCTGGGAGAGTTCGCTTCGGCACCCAAGTAGGGCTTTTGTCCTTCTGTGGCGCTGGCGTTGGAGCTGCCGGTCACCGTAGGTGGCGCGTGTTGTCTCCCGCCGGCAATGCCACGACAGCACGCTCCCGGGCCTCTGTCGGCAGCGGCAAGCTCAGTTGGGAGCACGGGTGGTCGCACCTAAAGCGTCTACTCGCCTAACTCCGGGCGATTGCGCCTCTCTCGAACCCGACCAAGTACTTAGGACGGCGCTGCGCGCCGCCGGGACCTGAGAGGGTTTCGAGGTGTGTTGTGCAGGGGAGCTCAGCCTCCTCCTGTTTGCAGAATAATTGAGCGGACGCTTGCGTGTTCGCGCGGGCCCCCGGGACACACTCCCGGGCGGCCGGCTGCTCAGCTCTAGTTGACGCAGCTCCCTGGTTGATCCTGCCAGTAGTCATATGCTTGTCTCAAAGATTAAGCCATGCATGTCTCAGTACAAGCCGCATTAAGGTGAAACCGCGAATGGCTCATTAAATCAGTTATGGTTCCTTAGATCGTACCCACGTTACTTGGATAACTGTGGTAATTCTAGAGCTAATACATGCAAACAGAGTCCCGACCAGAGATGGAAGGGACGCTTTTATTAGATCAAAACCAATCGGTCGGCTCGTCCGGTCCGTTTGCCTTGGTGACTCTGAATAACTTAGGGCTGATCGCACGGTCCTCGTACCGGCGACGCATCTTTCAAATGTCTGCCTTATCAACTGTCGATGGTAGGTTCTGCGCCTACCATGGTTGTAACGGGTAACGGGGAATCAGGGTTCGATTCCGGAGAGGGAGCCTGAGAAACGGCTACCACATCCAAGGAAGGCAGCAGGCGCGCAAATTACCCACTCCCGGCACGGGGAGGTAGTGACGAAAAATAACGATACGGGACTCATCCGAGGCCCCGTAATCGGAATGAGTACACTTTAAATCCTTTAACGAGTATCTATTGGAGGGCAAGTCTGGTGCCAGCAGCCGCGGTAATTCCAGCTCCAATAGCGTATATTAAAGTTGTTGCGGTTAAAAAGCTCGTAGTTGGATTTGTGTCCCACGCTGTTGGTTCACCGCCCGTCGGTGTTTAACTGGCATGTATCGTGGGACGTCCTGCCGGTGGGGCGAGCCGAAGGCGTGCGACCGCCTCGTGCGTGCTCGTGCGTCCCGAGGCGGACCCCGTTGAAATCCTACCAGGGTGCTCTTTATTGAGTGTCTCGGTGGGCCGGCACGTTTACTTTGAACAAATTAGAGTGCTTAAAGCAGGCAAGCCCGCCTGAATACTGTGTGCATGGAATA
>NW_026047245.1:90000-92500 GCF_023864345.2 Schistocerca serialis cubense
ATGTAGGAGTTAATGAAATGATCACAAGGCTACAGGCAGCAATCCACGAGAGCTGTAGCCGATCAATGAGAAAGAGGACACAGGTGCAAAATCCAGTACCATGGTGGAATGCAACACTTACTAACCTGCGACGTGACACCATTTCAGCACGACGAAGTCTGCAACGAGCACGTAAAAATAATAATGAACCAGACATAGAAGTAGCAAAACAAACCTACAGTAGAGTGAAAAATAACTACAATAAGGAAATTGCTAAGGCCAAAGAGGAGACCTGGAAGAAATGGGTCAGTGACTGCGATCAGAATGATCCTTGGGCCATAGTGAGAAGGATAATTCGGCCAAAACATGGAACAGAAAACGTGCTAAGTAACATAAAAACAAAGAACCAGACTCCTACTATGACTTGGGAGGAGACTGTACGGTCATTACTACAGAGCCTGCTTCCTGATGACAACCCAGAACAGGACACAGATGGCCAACATGCTGTGAAAACAGACAACAACAGCTATGACAACGTGGACCTTGACCCAGAATTCACACTAGAAGAAATAGGGGCAGCAATAAAGGCTTGCAAACCAGGGAAGGCTACAGGTCCTGATGGTATTGATGATGCTATTATAAAAAGAGTTTGGCGCACCAGTCCCCATCTTCTCTCAGATTTATACAATAAATGTCTGCAGGAAAGAAGAGTCCCAGATACGTGGAAGGAGGGAAATGTCTGCATATTGCTGAAATCACTAGACAAACCTAGGGATGAGCCTAAATCCTACCGTCCAATATGCCTTCTGTCTATCTTAGGGAAAATTCTGGAAAGGTTAGTAGTCAGTCGTCTAGAAAAACGCTATGACGATTCAAATATCAAGGCCCACAACCAGTTTGGGTTTCGAAAAGGCGCATCGACAGAAATGGCTATTAGGCAAGTGTTGGGTAGTGTGGATTGTGAGGAGAAGTATGTGGTAGTAATATTTGTAGATATAGCAGGGGCCTTTGATAACTTATGGTGGCCTAGTGTTATGAGGCGTCTGAGAGCAATCCAGTGCCCGCGTAATTTGTATGACTTAATGGCAGATTACTTTAAAAACCGGAAGGTTATGGTCCAAAATAGGGCAGGCAGTGTAGAAAAATTGATCACAAAGGGTTGCCCACAAGGCTCTATCTGCGGTCCTTTCCTGTGGAACCTCGTCTTTGATGAGATTGTGATTGAAAAAGAAGACGAGCAATGGACAAAAGTGGCATATGCGGATGACCTGGCAATCATCATTAAGGGTCAGAGCAGGAAACAGATAGAGGACAGAGCAAAAATCGCGCTGGGTGAGGTAAGCAGATGGACCACCGAAAACAAGCTAGGGATATCCAAACAAAAGACGGTTGCCATGACCATCAAGGGTAGATTTGACAGTCACAGACCACCAACAATTCCTTTCGAGGGAGGAAATATCAAGTTCGTTGCAGAGTTTACATATCTCGGTGTAACTCTGGATGAAAGACTCTGGTTCACACCTCACATGAGGAACATCCAGAATAGATTAAGTGCTGTCTCAGGTTCCCTCTTGAGGGTAACTAGAACGGAGTGGGGTCTGCAGAAAAAGTCTCTAAGGGTAATCTATCAGGGCTTGTGCCTCTCTGTTTGCAGATATGGTGCAGCTGCATGGGCAGACCGGACGAAGCACCGATATGTCCAACGTATAATTGAGTCAATTCAGAGGCCATTTCTGTTACAGATGACGAGAGCTTGTAGGACTGTATCGACGGAGGCCTTGCAAGTACTAACAGGATGTATGCCGCTCGACCTGGAGATAGTGAAAGCAGCCTTGCTGTACTATACTCGACATGGTGTTGCTGGCTCGGTCGCAGGGTTCCAGGCTCCAAGACCCACTGCTGGGCAAAGCTCTAGACGTGATACCAGCAGACAAATAGATATCATGTTGCAGGAGGAGTGGCAGCATAGATGGAACCAGACAGCGAAGGGTAGGGAAACCTACGGCTGGATACCAGATGTGGGAATGTGGCAGGAAAGTTGGCGGAGGGCGACGATTCCACCATACTCCCTAACGTGCCTGCTGACTGACCACGGTCTGAAAAAGAAAATCTGCGACCTGGGCATTGAAGATGACGCCAGATGTACATGTGGTGTGGAAGAGGATTCCAATCACATCCTCTACACCTGTAAGCAGTACGCTGAGCCCAGAAGTCAGCTTATACATACAGTAGGACACACATCCTACCACAGAAAGGAAACTCTGCTCCAAACAGTAGATAGATTCTCAGCTATAAAGGCATTTGCTGAGGAAGCATTTGAGATCAGGGAAGTAGCGAGAATCATCAGTGAAGCAATCTAAAGAAATATACGGTAAATAGTAGGAAACGATTGCGACCCAGTACAAGAACCAGTACCAACTGGAATACAACATTTTCTTTGACCCATGATTCCGAAACAGCCCTGATATCTCGCGCACTTGGAGGAGACATGGCTGAGTGTGGAGGGGTGACGAGCTGACTC
>NW_026047245.1:95000-100000 GCF_023864345.2 Schistocerca serialis cubense
AAACAGTATCGCCATCTATGCGAATCGGACAACACTACGTCCGCCATGTCGAGCGCACCACAAAACATACCGCCATCTGTAGGTCTCCCTCAGCATGAGCTCCTGCAACGACGATACCGCCATCTATGGGACGCCAAGCCGACTAAGACATCGATGGGCCCACAGTGCCCATCTTTCGACGCCACCCACAAAGCATGCAGCCTCTGTCGACCACAGCACCCATACGCCAGTGCCTCTGCCGCACGAAGTCGTGGACCGGCAATCACACCACCTGCACCCGTTCGTGCCCCACCCCAACCGCCCAACTCGCATCGCCAGCGGATGAACGGCGGACGTTTCCCGCACTCGTAAGGTGCAATTCACACCTATAACATGCGTTTCATGAA
Organism: Schistocerca serialis cubense; assembly: GCF_023864345.2. NCBI lineage: Eukaryota > Metazoa > Arthropoda > Insecta > Orthoptera > Acrididae > Schistocerca > Schistocerca serialis. The sequence goes on from NW_026047245.1 coordinate 95,387, forward strand.
GAGATATTTCCAATATGCGACATTCCCGCTGTCCCTATTCATGAGCTGCGAGCTGTACCACGTACAAGCTACAGACGCGATCGCATTGCTCACTGTACGGATTCTCATGCTGAGCCATCAGCTAGGAAGCGCCCCATCCATGTCGGCACCCGTGGGCGTTGCACTCGCAGTCGCAAAAAACGCTGGGCAAATATATATCTCGGAAGAGTAACGACAGTCCGAGCCTCCTGGCGTTGCACTCGCAGCCGCAAAAAAACGCTGGGCACATATATGTCTCGGAAGAGTAACGACAGTCCGAGTCTCCTGCGTGGGAAGAGTCTTTCTAGGCCCTGACCCACGGGAAGGGTGTAGCTTCCCCCATCCCGGACATTTGACGTCGTCACACTACCGGTATTGACTAATAGACTGATTGCTGATAATCATTAGCCATACACTGGGGGAAACGGCCGACAGGGGCGGCAACATAGTGGAGCCGCAGTGTCACTAATGTACAGAGATAGAACAGTTTCGACTGGAACTAGAGTAACCGTATACACGGCACTGATTAGTAATAGATGCAGAGCCATCAGAATACAGATAATATATACAACCGTCCCTATACATGCTGAAAGACTCTGCACACAATGAGAACCACACGTCAGCCAGACACTCTTATCACACACTACTCTCTTATCACACACAATATCTAACCACCAGCATGGAAGAACATCCAGTGCATCCTCTCCGCCACATGACACAATCCACACTATCATTACCAGACCGGGAGGTCCACCCAGAAAACACAATATCCCACCCTTCCGACATCCGCACATTGCTCAGCTAAGCCACGAACACCCACACATGTCCTACACAGTGGTGCACCCAACATCACAATACTGCCTCCTGTCACAGCACACAAACAATGGCAGGAATGAAAGACACAGATCTGCCACAACCATGGAATCGGAGCGCCGCCTGTCATGAGCCAAAAGTGCATCCTGACGTGACAAATCGGATAATACCGCAGGCATCCAATTACGATAATCACTATCAACGAACCTGCCGCCCCCCCCCCCAATACACCTTTCCCTACAACAATGTGTATCTGAACCTACGCTATATCGTACCTTAACCTAACCTATATCGTACCTTAACCTAACCTATATCGTACCTTAACCTAACCTATATCGTACCTTAACCTAACCTATATCGTACCTTAACCTAACCTATATCGTACCTTAACCTAACCTATATCGTACCTTAACCTAACCTATATCGTACCTTAACCTAACCTATATCGTACCTTAACCTAACCTATATCGTGCCTTAACCTAACCTATATCGTGCCTTAACCTAACCTATATCGTGCCTTAACCTAACCTATATCGTGCCTTAACCTAACCTATATCGTGCCTTAACCTAACCTATATCGTGCCTTAACCTAACCTATATCGTGCCTTAACCTAACCTATATCGTGCCTTAACCTAACCTATATCGTGCCTTAACCTAACCTATATCGTGCCTTAACCTAACCTAATTTGTGCCTTAACCTAACCTAATTTGTGCCTTAACCTAACCTAATTTGTGCCTTAACCTAACCTAATTTGTGCCTTAACCTAACCTAATTTGTGCCTTAACCTAACCTAATTTGTGCCTTAACCTAACCTAATTTGTGCCTTAACCTAACCTAATTTGTGCCGTAACCTAACCTAATTTGTGCCGTAACGTAACCCATGTTGTGCCGTAACGTAACCCATGTTGTGCCGTAACGTAACCCATGTTGTGCCGTAACGTAACCCATGTTGTGCCGTAACGTAACCCATGTTGTGCCGTAACGTAACCCATGTTGTGCCGTAACGTAACCCATGTTGTGCCGTAACGTAACCCATGTTGTGCCTTAACCTAACCCATGTTGTGCCTTAACCTAACCCATGTTGTGCCTTAACCTAACCCATGTTGTGCCTTAACCTAACCCATGTTGTGCCTTAACCTAACCCATGTTGTGCCTTAACCTAACCCACGTTGTGCCTTAACCTAACCTACGTTGTGCCTTAACCTAACCCATGTTGTGCCTTAACCTAACCCATGTTGTGCCTTAACCTAACCCATGTTGTGCCTTAACCTAACCCATGTTGTGCCTTAACCTAACCCATGTTGTGCCTTAACCTAACCCATGTTGTGCCTTAACCTAACCCATGTTGTGCCTTAACCTAACCCATGGTGTGCCTTAACCTAACCCATGTTGTGCCTTAACCTAACCCATGTTGTGCCTTAACCTAACCCACGTTGTGCCTTAACCTAACCCACGTTGTGCCTTAACCTAACCCACGTTGTGCCTTAACCTAACCCACGTTGTGCCTTAACCTAACCTACGTTGTGCCTTAACCTAACCCATGTTGTGCCTTAACCTAACCCATGTTGTGCCTTAACCTAACCCATGTTGTGCCTTAACCTAACCCATGTTGTGCCTTAACCTAACCCATGTTGTGCCTTAACCTAACCCATGGTGTGCCTTAACCTAACCCATGGTGTGCCTTAACCTAACCCATGGTGTGCCTTAACCTAACCCATGTTGTGCCTTAACCTAACCCATGTTGTGCCTTAACCTAACCCATGTTGTGCCTTAACCTAACCCATGTTGTGCCTTAACCTAACCCATGTTGTGCCTTAACCTAACCCATGTTGTGCCTTAACCTAACCCATGTTGTGCCTTAACCTAACCCATGTTGTGCCTTAACCTAACCCATGTTGTGCCTTAACCTAACCCATGTTGTGCCTTAACCTAACCCATGTTGTGCCTTAACCTAACCCATGTTGTGCCTTAACCTAACCCATGTTGTGCCTTAACCTAACCCATGTTGTGCCTTAACCTAACCCATGTTGTGCCTTAACCTAACCCATGTTGTGCCTTAACCTAACCCATGTTGTGCCTTAACCTAACCCATGTTGTGCCTTAACCTAACCCATGTTGTGCCTTAACCTAACCCATGTTGTGCCTTAACCTAACCCATGTTGTGCCTTAACCTAACCCATGTTGTGCCTTAACCTAACCCATGTTGTGCCTTAACCTAACCCATGTTGTGCCTTAACCTAACCCATGTTGTGCCTTAACCTAACCCATGTTGTGCCTTAACCTAACCCATGTTGTGCCTTAACCTAACCCATGTTGTGCCTTAACCTAACCCATGTTGTGCCTTAACCTAACCCATGTTGTGCCTTAACCTAACCCATGTTGTGCCTTAACCTAACCCATGTTGTGCCTTAACCTAACCCATGTTGTGCCTTAACCTAACCCATGTTGTGCCTTAACCTAACCCATGTTGTGCCTTAACCTAACCCATGTTGTGCCTTAACGTAACCCATGTTGTGCCTTAACGTAACCCATGTTGTGCCTTAACGTAACCCATGTTGTGCCTTAACCTAACCTATAATGTGCCTTAACCTAACCTAAAGTGCGCCGTAACCTAAACTATATTGCGCCTTAACCTGACGCACGTTGTCGCTGAACCTGCTCTGTAATTGTTATGCAACCCGTTAAAGTAGTGTAGTGTTGCCTAACCGCAACCCTCGCAATATAGTTCGCTACTCGCACTGCCCGGTCCCCTGTGTATCGCGTCATGTTAAACACCTTGCAGGTGTTGCTGACTTTCCACATGCTCCTGCTATACACTGTAGTGTGGATAGCAGCAGGACGTACATGCCCCCCCCCCTTCCCCCCTGCCTTCGCAAGCTGGTCGGTGAGAAGTTTGCATGTTCAATGCCCTTCGCATGCCGACGTACTCAGCCTACGTTGTGGTACGGCCTGTCACCTGTCCGCCGATGTACGCAAAACCCACAAACTGTACTGCACATTGCTCCGTATGTACTGAATGATACATCGTGGCCCATGTGACCGTATGACGACAGCGCCTAGCAACGGCGGACCATACAGTCCAAATATTGTGCACGCAGCTACGTGTCGTCTCCCTATAAGAGCTGGATTGCAGTGTGGTACGCCATACAGACGTGTGGGAGGAACGGACGCCCTGGATGGCGATCAGCATGAGCAGTCTGTTGATGTAGTGGAGCGTGTATTCGGACGTAGTCGTCTCTTCTCACACACCGTGATAGCATGTTGCACCGCGTTCCACATCTGCGACATGCTGCAGAGGCGGGCTGACAGTCGTTCGCGCAATGGACACCGCATACGTACGGGGTCTACCTTCCACGTGTTCTCTAGGCGTGCACATGTTGTTGCGTCTATGTGGGCAGACGTAGTGTGTTGTGACACCTGACACAGGCATGCAATACTCGTTGCAAATGGCGATGGACGTGTACGTTTGCTGGTGACGTTACGCAAATGAACAACCGGTAACCCGTTGTGGTGCGGTTGTTCTCGCTAGAGGTGAATCAGTGTTGGCGACGATCGGTCGAGCTATTAACCGGTTGTTTCAGGGATACCCACCATGCCCACGAACGTGAAAGGGGACCCACCATGCCCACGAACGTGAAAGGGGATCTGGGTGTGAGGCGATACGCGGCGGTGGCTGGGTGGGACCGTCCCCGGCCGGTGAGGGGGGGCCGCCCGGCGTGCTGGCAGCGCGGTGCGTGGGCGCACGCGCTACAGCCGGCTGGTGGGGGCGGCCGGTGGCAGG
>NW_026047246.1:0-30054 GCF_023864345.2 Schistocerca serialis cubense
GAACAGCACATCGAGTTCCCAGCCGAGCACGCATCCAAGTACTAACCACGGCCAACGAATCTTAACGCCGGTGAACATACGAGAACCGCTGCACTACGCGCGGTATGGCCGTTGGCGACAGTATCGCGCAACGTGTAAACATCTTACTTCTTGTGAAGATCGCTTGTTATTTACCTGGCAGTGTCACGCTGGAGGAAGCATTGTCTTTTAGGGGAGAAAAATGAAACGGCACTTGGTGCGGTCGAATACGTGGCCTTTGTGTTCACAGCACGACGCTCTAACTTACTCAGCTATCGAGCTACGCAATGTGGCACGTCTGCAGTCCAATACCCGATCCACCGTCTCATCCACCTTTATTACTGCCCTGACTCTCATTTAAACACATATCTGCTTTCCTTCACGTTTGCTCGCCTGATGCTTGGACCCCAAAAACCACAACACAAAGATATCGTAAATGCTGTGAGAATAACCAAGACACAGCAAGCAAAAGTATGTTCGGCTACCGGGAATCGAATCCTGGCCTCGTGGCGAAAGCCATGTCTCCTAGCAGCTTTCCATTCTTTCTGACCGCCAGACAATCAGACTTGCAAGGCAAGCACCATAGTCACTGCCGTCTCTAGTAGTATCTGTGGAACCTGTTCCCGCGTAATTTACTTGTTTTCCCGCATGTATGAAATTGGTAGTTTTGGAATATCTAAAATGCATTGTCAGATGTGGGGTTCGAACCCACGCTCCCCTTAGGGAACCAGAGCTTAAATCTGGCGCCTTAGACCGCTCGGCCAATCTGACGTGTGAGCGCAAAGTCTCTACTACCGTCCTTTCAAGGAATATCTCCAGAGCCTGACGGCGAAATTAGCGTGTTTTCTTTCCTTGTGTGAAGGAATTACGTTGGTTTTAGAGTATTTAAAACGAGTTGTCAGATGTGAGGTTGCACCACAAACCTCCCTTTCGGGAACCACAGCTTAAACATGGTGCCTTAAACCATTGTTTTCCGTCGCCATCTGTCTTGAGTGGAACGAGCAGAACTGTAGTTATCAATATTCACATTGACGCAGAGAAAACAAAAAACGACACAAAAGGCCGTTACCTAGCAACGGCTACGCTGTGCATTTCGCCCTCAGGGGAAGCTAATGATATGCTCCAGGCGAGCATCAAACTAACCAACTTAATATTGTGATACTTAGGCGCTTTCTACTTCTGGATTGGCACACATATGCTGCATCGTCTCTGGATCATCAGTAAGTACGTCACATTAGATATTTGTTTTATCGCCCTGCTGTAAATTAAAGGGCAGTTTTTCAACGGCTGTCAGTTCTGCTTCTAGCTTCACTACATCGCCCTAGCAGCACCTACGCACTGCGTTCAGATGTGCTCACCTCCGCCCTGGCGTTGAGCGCCTACAGCGCCATCGCCTTCGGCCTCTGGTGGCAGGAGGGTAGCCGACACATGAGGGCGTGGGTGGGACGCAGCACAACGCGGTGGTGGTGTAACGGTCAGCATGGTTGCTTCCCAAGCAGTTGATCCGGGTTCGATTCCCGGCCACCGCACAAAACGTACCTTTTTCTTCTACGGGTATTCCACGTAACGAAACGCGATCTTCGAAACTGTGAACTGTCGCGGTACGAATAGTTTTCCTTCGCCCCTCGTCTCAGTCCGTGCTGCCATGGCGCTAGTCTGCGGGTTTCGTTTCTCAGCATCGTGTGTCTCCATGTGTCGACTTGTCTCGACTTTGCTCGGCTGACGCGAAAGCTGACGCTTGGAAATGGGCATATATGTAGAGGGCAGGTGCGAGAAACGACTGGGAGAGATCAAAAATCGACAAACACACGACAGAATCTTTCATTTTATTGTGGCCACAGATTCGCCCCTTAGTGTACCGAGAGGTAAGAGTGGCGCCAGCGTGCGGGACCGCATCATTATCGCTAAGCAACAGCGAAACCGAAGGAAAAATGCAAAATGAAAGAAGCGAACAGCACATCGAGTTCCCAGCCGAGCACGCATCCAAGTACTAACCACGGCCAACGAATCTTAACGCCGGTGAACATACGAGAACCGCTGCACTACGCGCGGTATGGCCGTTGGCGACAGTATCGCGCAACGTGTAAACATCTTACTTCTTGTGAAGATCGCTTGTTATTTACCTGGCAGTGTCACGCTGGAGGAAGCATTGTCTTTTAGGGGAGAAAAATGAAACGGCACTTGGTGCGGTCGAATACGTGGCCTTTGTGTTCACAGCACGACGCTCTAACTTACTCAGCTATCGAGCTACGCAATGTGGCACGTCTGCAGTCCAATACCCGATCCACCGTCTCATCCACCTTTATTACTGCCCTGACTCTCATTTAAACACATATCTGCTTTCCTTCACGTTTGCTCGCCTGATGCTTGGACCCCAAAAACCACAACACAAAGATATCGTAAATGCTGTGAGAATAACCAAGACACAGCAAGCAAAAGTATGTTCGGCTACCGGGAATCGAATCCTGGCCTCGTGGCGAAAGCCATGTCTCCTAGCAGCTTTCCATTCTTTCTGACCGCCAGACAATCAGACTTGCAAGGCAAGCACCATAGTCACTGCCGTCTCTAGTAGTATCTGTGGAACCTGTTCCCGCGTAATTTACTTGTTTTCCCGCATGTATGAAATTGGTAGTTTTGGAATATCTAAAATGCATTGTCAGATGTGGGGTTCGAACCCACGCTCCCCTTAGGGAACCAGAGCTTAAATCTGGCGCCTTAGACCGCTCGGCCAATCTGACGTGTGAGCGCAAAGTCTCTACTACCGTCCTTTCAAGGAATATCTCCAGAGCCTGACGGCGAAATTAGCGTGTTTTCTTTCCTTGTGTGAAGGAATTACGTTGGTTTTAGAGTATTTAAAACGAGTTGTCAGATGTGAGGTTGCACCACAAACCTCCCTTTCGGGAACCACAGCTTAAACATGGTGCCTTAAACCATTGTTTTCCGTCGCCATCTGTCTTGAGTGGAACGAGCAGAACTGTAGTTATCAATATTCACATTGACGCAGAGAAAACAAAAAACGACACAAAAGGCCGTTACCTAGCAACGGCTACGCTGTGCATTTCGCCCTCAGGGGAAGCTAATGATATGCTCCAGGCGAGCATCAAACTAACCAACTTAATATTGTGATACTTAGGCGCTTTCTACTTCTGGATTGGCACACATATGCTGCATCGTCTCTGGATCATCAGTAAGTACGTCACATTAGATATTTGTTTTATCGCCCTGCTGTAAATTAAAGGGCAGTTTTTCAACGGCTGTCAGTTCTGCTTCTAGCTTCACTACATCGCCCTAGCAGCACCTACGCACTGCGTTCAGATGTGCTCACCTCCGCCCTGGCGTTGAGCGCCTACAGCGCCATCGCCTTCGGCCTCTGGTGGCAGGAGGGTAGCCGACACATGAGGGCGTGGGTGGGACGCAGCACAACGCGGTGGTGGTGTAACGGTCAGCATGGTTGCTTCCCAAGCAGTTGATCCGGGTTCGATTCCCGGCCACCGCACAAAACGTACCTTTTTCTTCTACGGGTATTCCACGTAACGAAACGCGATCTTCGAAACTGTGAACTGTCGCGGTACGAATAGTTTTCCTTCGCCCCTCGTCTCAGTCCGTGCTGCCATGGCGCTAGTCTGCGGGTTTCGTTTCTCAGCATCGTGTGTCTCCATGTGTCGACTTGTCTCGACTTTGCTCGGCTGACGCGAAAGCTGACGCTTGGAAATGGGCATATATGTAGAGGGCAGGTGCGAGAAACGACTGGGAGAGATCAAAAATCGACAAACACACGACAGAATCTTTCATTTTATTGTGGCCACAGATTCGCCCCTTAGTGTACCGAGAGGTAAGAGTGGCGCCAGCGTGCGGGACCGCATCATTATCGCTAAGCAACAGCGAAACCGAAGGAAAAATGCAAAATGAAAGAAGCGAACAGCACATCGAGTTCCCAGCCGAGCACGCATCCAAGTACTAACCACGGCCAACGAATCTTAACGCCGGTGAACATACGAGAACCGCTGCACTACGCGCGGTATGGCCGTTGGCGACAGTATCGCGCAACGTGTAAACATCTTACTTCTTGTGAAGATCGCTTGTTATTTACCTGGCAGTGTCACGCTGGAGGAAGCATTGTCTTTTAGGGGAGAAAAATGAAACGGCACTTGGTGCGGTCGAATACGTGGCCTTTGTGTTCACAGCACGACGCTCTAACTTACTCAGCTATCGAGCTACGCAATGTGGCACGTCTGCAGTCCAATACCCGATCCACCGTCTCATCCACCTTTATTACTGCCCTGACACTCATTTAAACACATATCTGCTTTCCTTCACGTTTGCTCGCCTGATGCTTGGACCCCAAAAACCACAACACAAAGATATCGTAAATGCTGTGAGAATAACCAAGACACAGCAAGCAAAAGTATGTTCGGCTACCGGGAATCGAATCCTGGCCTCGTGGCGAAAGCCATGTCTCCTAGCAGCTTTCCATTCTTTCTGACCGCCAGACAATCAGACTTGCAAGGCAAGCACCATAGTCACTGCCGTCTCTAGTAGTATCTGTGGAACCTGTTCCCGCGTAATTTACTTGTTTTCCCGCATGTATGAAATTGGTAGTTTTGGAATATCTAAAATGCATTGTCAGATGTGGGGTTCGAACCCACGCTCCCCTTAGGGAACCAGAGCTTAAATCTGGCGCCTTAGACCGCTCGGCCAATCTGACGTGTGAGCACAAAGTCTCTACTACCGTCCTTTCAAGGAATATCTCCAGAGCCTGACGGCGAAATTAGCGTGTTTTCTTTCCTTGTGTGAAGGAATTACGTTGGTTTTAGAGTATTTAAAACGAGTTGTCAGATGTGAGGTTGCACCACAAACCTCCCTTTCGGGAACCACAGCTTAAACATGGTGCCTTAAACCATTGTTTTCCGTCGCCATCTGTCTTGAGTGGAACGAGCAGAACTGTAGTTATCAATATTCACATTGACGCAGAGAAAACAAAAAACGACACAAAAGGCCGTTACCTAGCAACGGCTACGCTGTGCATTTCGCCCTCAGGGGAAGCTAATGATATGCTCCAGGCGAGCATCAAACTAACCAACTTAATATTGTGATACTTAGGCGCTTTCTACTTCTGGATTGGCACACATATGCTGCATCGTCTCTGGATCATCAGTAAGTACGTCACATTAGATATTTGTTTTATCGCCCTGCTGTAAATTAAAGGGCAGTTTTTCAACGGCTGTCAGTTCTGCTTCTAGCTTCACTACATCGCCCTAGCAGCACCTACGCACTGCGTTCAGATGTGCTCACCTCCGCCCTGGCGTTGAGCGCCTACAGCGCCATCGCCTTCGGCCTCTGGTGGCAGGAGGGTAGCCGACACATGAGGGCGTGGGTGGGACGCAGCACAACGCGGTGGTGGTGTAACGGTCAGCATGGTTGCTTCCCAAGCAGTTGATCCGGGTTCGATTCCCGGCCACCGCACAAAACGTACCTTTTTCTTCTACGGGTATTCCACGTAACGAAACGCGATCTTCGAAACTGTGAACTGTCGCGGTACGAATAGTTTTCCTTCGCCCCTCGTCTCAGTCCGTGCTGCCATGGCGCTAGTCTGCGGGTTTCGTTTCTCAGCATCGTGTGTCTCCATGTGTCGACTTGTCTCGACTTTGCTCGGCTGACGCGAAAGCTGACGCTTGGAAATGGGCATATATGTAGAGGGCAGGTGCGAGAAACGACTGGGAGAGATCAAAAATCGACAAACACACGACAGAATCTTTCATTTTATTGTGGCCACAGATTCGCCCCTTAGTGTACCGAGAGGTAAGAGTGGCGCCAGCGTGCGGGACCGCATCATTATCGCTAAGCAACAGCGAAACCGAAGGAAAAATGCAAAATGAAAGAAGCGAACAGCACATCGAGTTCCCAGCCGAGCACGCATCCAAGTACTAACCACGGCCAACGAATCTTAACGCCGGTGAACATACGAGAACCGCTGCACTACGCGCGGTATGGCCGTTGGCGACAGTATCGCGCAACGTGTAAACATCTTACTTCTTGTGAAGATCGCTTGTTATTTACCTGGCAGTGTCACGCTGGAGGAAGCATTGTCTTTTAGGGGAGAAAAATGAAACGGCACTTGGTGCGGTCGAATACGTGGCCTTTGTGTTCACAGCACGACGCTCTAACTTACTCAGCTATCGAGCTACGCAATGTGGCACGTCTGCAGTCCAATACCCGATCCACCGTCTCATCCACCTTTATTACTGCCCTGACACTCATTTAAACACATATCTGCTTTCCTTCACGTTTGCTCGCCTGATGCTTGGACCCCAAAAACCACAACACAAAGATATCGTAAATGCTGTGAGAATAACCAAGACACAGCAAGCAAAAGTATGTTCGGCTACCGGGAATCGAATCCTGGCCTCGTGGCGAAAGCCATGTCTCCTAGCAGCTTTCCATTCTTTCTGACCGCCAGACAATCAGACTTGCAAGGCAAGCACCATAGTCACTGCCGTCTCTAGTAGTATCTGTGGAACCTGTTCCCGCGTAATTTACTTGTTTTCCCGCATGTATGAAATTGGTAGTTTTGGAATATCTAAAATGCATTGTCAGATGTGGGGTTCGAACCCACGCTCCCCTTAGGGAACCAGAGCTTAAATCTGGCGCCTTAGACCGCTCGGCCAATCTGACGTGTGAGCACAAAGTCTCTACTACCGTCCTTTCAAGGAATATCTCCAGAGCCTGACGGCGAAATTAGCGTGTTTTCTTTCCTTGTGTGAAGGAATTACGTTGGTTTTAGAGTATTTAAAACGAGTTGTCAGATGTGAGGTTGCACCACAAACCTCCCTTTCGGGAACCACAGCTTAAACATGGTGCCTTAAACCATTGTTTTCCGTCGCCATCTGTCTTGAGTGGAACGAGCAGAACTGTAGTTATCAATATTCACATTGACGCAGAGAAAACAAAAAACGACACAAAAGGCCGTTACCTAGCAACGGCTACGCTGTGCATTTCGCCCTCAGGGGAAGCTAATGATATGCTCCAGGCGAGCATCAAACTAACCAACTTAATATTGTGATACTTAGGCGCTTTCTACTTCTGGATTGGCACACACATGCTGCATCGTCTCTGGATCATCAGTAAGTACGTCACATTAGATATTTGTTTTATCGCCCTGCTGTAAATTAAAGGGCAGTTTTTCAACGGCTGTCAGTTCTGCTTCTAGCTTCACTACATCGCCCTAGCAGCACCTACGCACTGCGTTCAGATGTGCTCACCTCCGCCCTGGCGTTGAGCGCCTACAGCGCCATCGCCTTCGGCCTCTGGTGGCAGGAGGGTAGCCGACACATGAGGGCGTGGGTGGGACGCAGCACAACGCGGTGGTGGTGTAACGGTCAGCATGGTTGCTTCCCAAGCAGTTGATCCGGGTTCGATTCCCGGCCACCGCACAAAACGTACCTTTTTCTTCTACGGGTATTCCACGTAACGAAACGCGATCTTCGAAACTGTGAACTGTCGCGGTACGAATAGTTTTCCTTCGCCCCTCGTCTCAGTCCGTGCTGCCATGGCGCTAGTCTGCGGGTTTCGTTTCTCAGCATCGTGTGTCTCCATGTGTCGACTTGTCTCGACTTTGCTCGGCTGACGCGAAAGCTGACGCTTGGAAATGGGCATATATGTAGAGGGCAGGTGCGAGAAACGACTGGGAGAGATCAAAAATCGACAAACACACGACAGAATCTTTCATTTTATTGTGGCCACAGATTCGCCCCTTAGTGTACCGAGAGGTAAGAGTGGCGCCAGCGTGCGGGACCGCATCATTATCGCTAAGCAACAGCGAAACCGAAGGAAAAATGCAAAATGAAAGAAGCGAACAGCACATCGAGTTCCCAGCCGAGCACGCATCCAAGTACTAACCACGGCCAACGAATCTTAACGCCGGTGAACATACGAGAACCGCTGCACTACGCGCGGTATGGCCGTTGGCGACAGTATCGCGCAACGTGTAAACATCTTACTTCTTGTGAAGATCGCTTGTTATTTACCTGGCAGTGTCACGCTGGAGGAAGCATTGTCTTTTAGGGGAGAAAAATGAAACGGCACTTGGTGCGGTCGAATACGTGGCCTTTGTGTTCACAGCACGACGCTCTAACTTACTCAGCTATCGAGCTACGCAATGTGGCACGTCTGCAGTCCAATACCCGATCCACCGTCTCATCCACCTTTATTACTGCCCTGACACTCATTTAAACACATATCTGCTTTCCTTCACGTTTGCTCGCCTGATGCTTGGACCCCAAAAACCACAACACAAAGATATCGTAAATGCTGTGAGAATAACCAAGACACAGCAAGCAAAAGTATGTTCGGCTACCGGGAATCGAATCCTGGCCTCGTGGCGAAAGCCATGTCTCCTAGCAGCTTTCCATTCTTTCTGACCGCCAGACAATCAGACTTGCAAGGCAAGCACCATAGTCACTGCCGTCTCTAGTAGTATCTGTGGAACCTGTTCCCGCGTAATTTACTTGTTTTCCCGCATGTATGAAATTGGTAGTTTTGGAATATCTAAAATGCATTGTCAGATGTGGGGTTCGAACCCACGCTCCCCTTAGGGAACCAGAGCTTAAATCTGGCGCCTTAGACCGCTCGGCCAATCTGACGTGTGAGCACAAAGTCTCTACTACCGTCCTTTCAAGGAATATCTCCAGAGCCTGACGGCGAAATTAGCGTGTTTTCTTTCCTTGTGTGAAGGAATTACGTTGGTTTTAGAGTATTTAAAACGAGTTGTCAGATGTGAGGTTGCACCACAAACCTCCCTTTCGGGAACCACAGCTTAAACATGGTGCCTTAAACCATTGTTTTCCGTCGCCATCTGTCTTGAGTGGAACGAGCAGAACTGTAGTTATCAATATTCACATTGACGCAGAGAAAACAAAAAACGACACAAAAGGCCGTTACCTAGCAACGGCTACGCTGTGCATTTCGCCCTCAGGGGAAGCTAATGATATGCTCCAGGCGAGCATCAAACTAACCAACTTAATATTGTGATACTTAGGCGCTTTCTACTTCTGGATTGGCACACATATGCTGCATCGTCTCTGGATCATCAGTAAGTACGTCACATTAGATATTTGTTTTATCGCCCTGCTGTAAATTAAAGGGCAGTTTTTCAACGGCTGTCAGTTCTGCTTCTAGCTTCACTACATCGCCCTAGCAGCACCTACGCACTGCGTTCAGATGTGCTCACCTCCGCCCTGGCGTTGAGCGCCTACAGCGCCATCGCCTTCGGCCTCTGGTGGCAGGAGGGTAGCCGACACATGAGGGCGTGGGTGGGACGCAGCACAACGCGGTGGTGGTGTAACGGTCAGCATGGTTGCTTCCCAAGCAGTTGATCCGGGTTCGATTCCCGGCCACCGCACAAAACGTACCTTTTTCTTCTACGGGTATTCCACGTAACGAAACGCGATCTTCGAAACTGTGAACTGTCGCGGTACGAATAGTTTTCCTTCGCCCCTCGTCTCAGTCCGTGCTGCCATGGCGCTAGTCTGCGGGTTTCGTTTCTCAGCATCGTGTGTCTCCATGTGTCGACTTGTCTCGACTTTGCTCGGCTGACGCGAAAGCTGACGCTTGGAAATGGGCATATATGTAGAGGGCAGGTGCGAGAAACGACTGGGAGAGATCAAAAATCGACAAACACACGACAGAATCTTTCATTTTATTGTGGCCACAGATTCGCCCCTTAGTGTACCGAGAGGTAAGAGTGGCGCCAGCGTGCGGGACCGCATCATTATCGCTAAGCAACAGCGAAACCGAAGGAAAAATGCAAAATGAAAGAAGCGAACAGCACATCGAGTTCCCAGCCGAGCACGCATCCAAGTACTAACCACGGCCAACGAATCTTAACGCCGGTGAACATACGAGAACCGCTGCACTACGCGCGGTATGGCCGTTGGCGACAGTATCGCGCAACGTGTAAACATCTTACTTCTTGTGAAGATCGCTTGTTATTTACCTGGCAGTGTCACGCTGGAGGAAGCATTGTCTTTTAGGGGAGAAAAATGAAACGGCACTTGGTGCGGTCGAATACGTGGCCTTTGTGTTCACAGCACGACGCTCTAACTTACTCAGCTATCGAGCTACGCAATGTGGCACGTCTGCAGTCCAATACCCGATCCACCGTCTCATCCACCTTTATTACTGCCCTGACACTCATTTAAACACATATCTGCTTTCCTTCACGTTTGCTCGCCTGATGCTTGGACCCCAAAAACCACAACACAAAGATATCGTAAATGCTGTGAGAATAACCAAGACACAGCAAGCAAAAGTATGTTCGGCTACCGGGAATCGAATCCTGGCCTCGTGGCGAAAGCCATGTCTCCTAGCAGCTTTCCATTCTTTCTGACCGCCAGACAATCAGACTTGCAAGGCAAGCACCATAGTCACTGCCGTCTCTAGTAGTATCTGTGGAACCTGTTCCCGCGTAATTTACTTGTTTTCCCGCATGTATGAAATTGGTAGTTTTGGAATATCTAAAATGCATTGTCAGATGTGGGGTTCGAACCCACGCTCCCCTTAGGGAACCAGAGCTTAAATCTGGCGCCTTAGACCGCTCGGCCAATCTGACGTGTGAGCGCAAAGTCTCTACTACCGTCCTTTCAAGGAATATCTCCAGAGCCTGACGGCGAAATTAGCGTGTTTTCTTTCCTTGTGTGAAGGAATTACGTTGGTTTTAGAGTATTTAAAACGAGTTGTCAGATGTGAGGTTGCACCACAAACCTCCCTTTCGGGAACCACAGCTTAAACATGGTGCCTTAAACCATTGTTTTCCGTCGCCATCTGTCTTGAGTGGAACGAGCAGAACTGTAGTTATCAATATTCACATTGACGCAGAGAAAACAAAAAACGACACAAAAGGCCGTTACCTAGCAACGGCTACGCTGTGCATTTCGCCCTCAGGGGAAGCTAATGATATGCTCCAGGCGAGCATCAAACTAACCAACTTAATATTGTGATACTTAGGCGCTTTCTACTTCTGGATTGGCACACATATGCTGCATCGTCTCTGGATCATCAGTAAGTACGTCACATTAGATATTTGTTTTATCGCCCTGCTGTAAATTAAAGGGCAGTTTTTCAACGGCTGTCAGTTCTGCTTCTAGCTTCACTACATCGCCCTAGCAGCACCTACGCACTGCGTTCAGATGTGCTCACCTCCGCCCTGGCGTTGAGCGCCTACAGCGCCATCGCCTTCGGCCTCTGGTGGCAGGAGGGTAGCCGACACATGAGGGCGTGGGTGGGACGCAGCACAACGCGGTGGTGGTGTAACGGTCAGCATGGTTGCTTCCCAAGCAGTTGATCCGGGTTCGATTCCCGGCCACCGCACAAAACGTACCTTTTTCTTCTACGGGTATTCCACGTAACGAAACGCGATCTTCGAAACTGTGAACTGTCGCGGTACGAATAGTTTTCCTTCGCCCCTCGTCTCAGTCCGTGCTGCCATGGCGCTAGTCTGCGGGTTTCGTTTCTCAGCATCGTGTGTCTCCATGTGTCGACTTGTCTCGACTTTGCTCGGCTGACGCGAAAGCTGACGCTTGGAAATGGGCATATATGTAGAGGGCAGGTGCGAGAAACGACTGGGAGAGATCAAAAATCGACAAACACACGACAGAATCTTTCATTTTATTGTGGCCACAGATTCGCCCCTTAGTGTACCGAGAGGTAAGAGTGGCGCCAGCGTGCGGGACCGCATCATTATCGCTAAGCAACAGCGAAACCGAAGGAAAAATGCAAAATGAAAGAAGCGAACAGCACATCGAGTTCCCAGCCGAGCACGCATCCAAGTACTAACCACGGCCAACGAATCTTAACGCCGGTGAACATACGAGAACCGCTGCACTACGCGCGGTATGGCCGTTGGCGACAGTATCGCGCAACGTGTAAACATCTTACTTCTTGTGAAGATCGCTTGTTATTTACCTGGCAGTGTCACGCTGGAGGAAGCATTGTCTTTTAGGGGAGAAAAATGAAACGGCACTTGGTGCGGTCGAATACGTGGCCTTTGTGTTCACAGCACGACGCTCTAACTTACTCAGCTATCGAGCTACGCAATGTGGCACGTCTGCAGTCCAATACCCGATCCACCGTCTCATCCACCTTTATTACTGCCCTGACACTCATTTAAACACATATCTGCTTTCCTTCACGTTTGCTCGCCTGATGCTTGGACCCCAAAAACCACAACACAAAGATATCGTAAATGCTGTGAGAATAACCAAGACACAGCAAGCAAAAGTATGTTCGGCTACCGGGAATCGAATCCTGGCCTCGTGGCGAAAGCCATGTCTCCTAGCAGCTTTCCATTCTTTCTGACCGCCAGACAATCAGACTTGCAAGGCAAGCACCATAGTCACTGCCGTCTCTAGTAGTATCTGTGGAACCTGTTCCCGCGTAATTTACTTGTTTTCCCGCATGTATGAAATTGGTAGTTTTGGAATATCTAAAATGCATTGTCAGATGTGGGGTTCGAACCCACGCTCCCCTTAGGGAACCAGAGCTTAAATCTGGCGCCTTAGACCGCTCGGCCAATCTGACGTGTGAGCACAAAGTCTCTACTACCGTCCTTTCAAGGAATATCTCCAGAGCCTGACGGCGAAATTAGCGTGTTTTCTTTCCTTGTGTGAAGGAATTACGTTGGTTTTAGAGTATTTAAAACGAGTTGTCAGATGTGAGGTTGCACCACAAACCTCCCTTTCGGGAACCACAGCTTAAACATGGTGCCTTAAACCATTGTTTTCCGTCGCCATCTGTCTTGAGTGGAACGAGCAGAACTGTAGTTATCAATATTCACATTGACGCAGAGAAAACAAAAAACGACACAAAAGGCCGTTACCTAGCAACGGCTACGCTGTGCATTTCGCCCTCAGGGGAAGCTAATGATATGCTCCAGGCGAGCATCAAACTAACCAACTTAATATTGTGATACTTAGGCGCTTTCTACTTCTGGATTGGCACACATATGCTGCATCGTCTCTGGATCATCAGTAAGTACGTCACATTAGATATTTGTTTTATCGCCCTGCTGTAAATTAAAGGGCAGTTTTTCAACGGCTGTCAGTTCTGCTTCTAGCTTCACTACATCGCCCTAGCAGCACCTACGCACTGCGTTCAGATGTGCTCACCTCCGCCCTGGCGTTGAGCGCCTACAGCGCCATCGCCTTCGGCCTCTGGTGGCAGGAGGGTAGCCGACACATGAGGGCGTGGGTGGGACGCAGCACAACGCGGTGGTGGTGTAACGGTCAGCATGGTTGCTTCCCAAGCAGTTGATCCGGGTTCGATTCCCGGCCACCGCACAAAACGTACCTTTTTCTTCTACGGGTATTCCACGTAACGAAACGCGATCTTCGAAACTGTGAACTGTCGCGGTACGAATAGTTTTCCTTCGCCCCTCGTCTCAGTCCGTGCTGCCATGGCGCTAGTCTGCGGGTTTCGTTTCTCAGCATCGTGTGTCTCCATGTGTCGACTTGTCTCGACTTTGCTCGGCTGACGCGAAAGCTGACGCTTGGAAATGGGCATATATGTAGAGGGCAGGTGCGAGAAACGACTGGGAGAGATCAAAAATCGACAAACACACGACAGAATCTTTCATTTTATTGTGGCCACAGATTCGCCCCTTAGTGTACCGAGAGGTAAGAGTGGCGCCAGCGTGCGGGACCGCATCATTATCGCTAAGCAACAGCGAAACCGAAGGAAAAATGCAAAATGAAAGAAGCGAACAGCACATCGAGTTCCCAGCCGAGCACGCATCCAAGTACTAACCACGGCCAACGAATCTTAACGCCGGTGAACATACGAGAACCGCTGCACTACGCGCGGTATGGCCGTTGGCGACAGTATCGCGCAACGTGTAAACATCTTACTTCTTGTGAAGATCGCTTGTTATTTACCTGGCAGTGTCACGCTGGAGGAAGCATTGTCTTTTAGGGGAGAAAAATGAAACGGCACTTGGTGCGGTCGAATACGTGGCCTTTGTGTTCACAGCACGACGCTCTAACTTACTCAGCTATCGAGCTACGCAATGTGGCACGTCTGCAGTCCAATACCCGATCCACCGTCTCATCCACCTTTATTACTGCCCTGACACTCATTTAAACACATATCTGCTTTCCTTCACGTTTGCTCGCCTGATGCTTGGACCCCAAAAACCACAACACAAAGATATCGTAAATGCTGTGAGAATAACCAAGACACAGCAAGCAAAAGTATGTTCGGCTACCGGGAATCGAATCCTGGCCTCGTGGCGAAAGCCATGTCTCCTAGCAGCTTTCCATTCTTTCTGACCGCCAGACAATCAGACTTGCAAGGCAAGCACCATAGTCACTGCCGTCTCTAGTAGTATCTGTGGAACCTGTTCCCGCGTAATTTACTTGTTTTCCCGCATGTATGAAATTGGTAGTTTTGGAATATCTAAAATGCATTGTCAGATGTGGGGTTCGAACCCACGCTCCCCTTAGGGAACCAGAGCTTAAATCTGGCGCCTTAGACCGCTCGGCCAATCTGACGTGTGAGCACAAAGTCTCTACTACCGTCCTTTCAAGGAATATCTCCAGAGCCTGACGGCGAAATTAGCGTGTTTTCTTTCCTTGTGTGAAGGAATTACGTTGGTTTTAGAGTATTTAAAACGAGTTGTCAGATGTGAGGTTGCACCACAAACCTCCCTTTCGGGAACCACAGCTTAAACATGGTGCCTTAAACCATTGTTTTCCGTCGCCATCTGTCTTGAGTGGAACGAGCAGAACTGTAGTTATCAATATTCACATTGACGCAGAGAAAACAAAAAACGACACAAAAGGCCGTTACCTAGCAACGGCTACGCTGTGCATTTCGCCCTCAGGGGAAGCTAATGATATGCTCCAGGCGAGCATCAAACTAACCAACTTAATATTGTGATACTTAGGCGCTTTCTACTTCTGGATTGGCACACATATGCTGCATCGTCTCTGGATCATCAGTAAGTACGTCACATTAGATATTTGTTTTATCGCCCTGCTGTAAATTAAAGGGCAGTTTTTCAACGGCTGTCAGTTCTGCTTCTAGCTTCACTACATCGCCCTAGCAGCACCTACGCACTGCGTTCAGATGTGCTCACCTCCGCCCTGGCGTTGAGCGCCTACAGCGCCATCGCCTTCGGCCTCTGGTGGCAGGAGGGTAGCCGACACATGAGGGCGTGGGTGGGACGCAGCACAACGCGGTGGTGGTGTAACGGTCAGCATGGTTGCTTCCCAAGCAGTTGATCCGGGTTCGATTCCCGGCCACCGCACAAAACGTACCTTTTTCTTCTACGGGTATTCCACGTAACGAAACGCGATCTTCGAAACTGTGAACTGTCGCGGTACGAATAGTTTTCCTTCGCCCCTCGTCTCAGTCCGTGCTGCCATGGCGCTAGTCTGCGGGTTTCGTTTCTCAGCATCGTGTGTCTCCATGTGTCGACTTGTCTCGACTTTGCTCGGCTGACGCGAAAGCTGACGCTTGGAAATGGGCATATATGTAGAGGGCAGGTGCGAGAAACGACTGGGAGAGATCAAAAATCGACAAACACACGACAGAATCTTTCATTTTATTGTGGCCACAGATTCGCCCCTTAGTGTACCGAGAGGTAAGAGTGGCGCCAGCGTGCGGGACCGCATCATTATCGCTAAGCAACAGCGAAACCGAAGGAAAAATGCAAAATGAAAGAAGCGAACAGCACATCGAGTTCCCAGCCGAGCACGCATCCAAGTACTAACCACGGCCAACGAATCTTAACGCCGGTGAACATACGAGAACCGCTGCACTACGCGCGGTATGGCCGTTGGCGACAGTATCGCGCAACGTGTAAACATCTTACTTCTTGTGAAGATCGCTTGTTATTTACCTGGCAGTGTCACGCTGGAGGAAGCATTGTCTTTTAGGGGAGAAAAATGAAACGGCACTTGGTGCGGTCGAATACGTGGCCTTTGTGTTCACAGCACGACGCTCTAACTTACTCAGCTATCGAGCTACGCAATGTGGCACGTCTGCAGTCCAATACCCGATCCACCGTCTCATCCACCTTTATTACTGCCCTGACACTCATTTAAACACATATCTGCTTTCCTTCACGTTTGCTCGCCTGATGCTTGGACCCCAAAAACCACAACACAAAGATATCGTAAATGCTGTGAGAATAACCAAGACACAGCAAGCAAAAGTATGTTCGGCTACCGGGAATCGAATCCTGGCCTCGTGGCGAAAGCCATGTCTCCTAGCAGCTTTCCATTCTTTCTGACCGCCAGACAATCAGACTTGCAAGGCAAGCACCATAGTCACTGCCGTCTCTAGTAGTATCTGTGGAACCTGTTCCCGCGTAATTTACTTGTTTTCCCGCATGTATGAAATTGGTAGTTTTGTAATATCTAAAATGCATTGTCAGATGTGGGGTTCGAACCCACGCTCCCCTTAGGGAACCAGAGCTTAAATCTGGCGCCTTAGACCGCTCGGCCAATCTGACGTGTGAGCACAAAGTCTCTACTACCGTCCTTTCAAGGAATATCTCCAGAGCCTGACGGCGAAATTAGCGTGTTTTCTTTCCTTGTGTGAAGGAATTACGTTGGTTTTAGAGTATTTAAAACGAGTTGTCAGATGTGAGGTTGCACCACAAACCTCCCTTTCGGGAACCACAGCTTAAACATGGTGCCTTAAACCATTGTTTTCCGTCGCCATCTGTCTTGAGTGGAACGAGCAGAACTGTAGTTATCAATATTCACATTGACGCAGAGAAAACAAAAAACGACACAAAAGGCCGTTACCTAGCAACGGCTACGCTGTGCATTTCGCCCTCAGGGGAAGCTAATGATATGCTCCAGGCGAGCATCAAACTAACCAACTTAATATTGTGATACTTAGGCGCTTTCTACTTCTGGATTGGCACACATATGCTGCATCGTCTCTGGATCATCAGTAAGTACGTCACATTAGATATTTGTTTTATCGCCCTGCTGTAAATTAAAGGGCAGTTTTTCAACGGCTGTCAGTTCTGCTTCTAGCTTCACTACATCGCCCTAGCAGCACCTACGCACTGCGTTCAGATGTGCTCACCTCCGCCCTGGCGTTGAGCGCCTACAGCGCCATCGCCTTCGGCCTCTGGTGGCAGGAGGGTAGCCGACACATGAGGGCGTGGGTGGGACGCAGCACAACGCGGTGGTGGTGTAACGGTCAGCATGGTTGCTTCCCAAGCAGTTGATCCGGGTTCGATTCCCGGCCACCGCACAAAACGTACCTTTTTCTTCTACGGGTATTCCACGTAACGAAACGCGATCTTCGAAACTGTGAACTGTCGCGGTACGAATAGTTTTCCTTCGCCCCTCGTCTCAGTCCGTGCTGCCATGGCGCTAGTCTGCGGGTTTCGTTTCTCAGCATCGTGTGTCTCCATGTGTCGACTTGTCTCGACTTTGCTCGGCTGACGCGAAAGCTGACGCTTGGAAATGGGCATATATGTAGAGGGCAGGTGCGAGAAACGACTGGGAGAGATCAAAAATCGACAAACACACGACAGAATCTTTCATTTTATTGTGGCCACAGATTCGCCCCTTAGTGTACCGAGAGGTAAGAGTGGCGCCAGCGTGCGGGACCGCATCATTATCGCTAAGCAACAGCGAAACCGAAGGAAAAATGCAAAATGAAAGAAGCGAACAGCACATCGAGTTCCCAGCCGAGCACGCATCCAAGTACTAACCACGGCCAACGAATCTTAACGCCGGTGAACATACGAGAACCGCTGCACTACGCGCGGTATGGCCGTTGGCGACAGTATCGCGCAACGTGTAAACATCTTACTTCTTGTGAAGATCGCTTGTTATTTACCTGGCAGTGTCACGCTGGAGGAAGCATTGTCTTTTAGGGGAGAAAAATGAAACGGCACTTGGTGCGGTCGAATACGTGGCCTTTGTGTTCACAGCACGACGCTCTAACTTACTCAGCTATCGAGCTACGCAATGTGGCACGTCTGCAGTCCAATACCCGATCCACCGTCTCATCCACCTTTATTACTGCCCTGACTCTCATTTAAACACATATCTGCTTTCCTTCACGTTTGCTCGCCTGATGCTTGGACCCCAAAAACCACAACACAAAGATATCGTAAATGCTGTGAGAATAACCAAGACACAGCAAGCAAAAGTATGTTCGGCTACCGGGAATCGAATCCTGGCCTCGTGGCGAAAGCCATGTCTCCTAGCAGCTTTCCATTCTTTCTGACCGCCAGACAATCAGACTTGCAAGGCAAGCACCATAGTCACTGCCGTCTCTAGTAGTATCTGTGGAACCTGTTCCCGCGTAATTTACTTGTTTTCCCGCATGTATGAAATTGGTAGTTTTGGAATATCTAAAATGCATTGTCAGATGTGGGGTTCGAACCCACGCTCCCCTTAGGGAACCAGAGCTTAAATCTGGCGCCTTAGACCGCTCGGCCAATCTGACGTGTGAGCGCAAAGTCTCTACTACCGTCCTTTCAAGGAATATCTCCAGAGCCTGACGGCGAAATTAGCGTGTTTTCTTTCCTTGTGTGAAGGAATTACGTTGGTTTTAGAGTATTTAAAACGAGTTGTCAGATGTGAGGTTGCACCACAAACCTCCCTTTCGGGAACCACAGCTTAAACATGGTGCCTTAAACCATTGTTTTCCGTCGCCATCTGTCTTGAGTGGAACGAGCAGAACTGTAGTTATCAATATTCACATTGACGCAGAGAAAACAAAAAACGACACAAAAGGCCGTTACCTAGCAACGGCTACGCTGTGCATTTCGCCCTCAGGGGAAGCTAATGATATGCTCCAGGCGAGCATCAAACTAACCAACTTAATATTGTGATACTTAGGCGCTTTCTACTTCTGGATTGGCACACATATGCTGCATCGTCTCTGGATCATCAGTAAGTACGTCACATTAGATATTTGTTTTATCGCCCTGCTGTAAATTAAAGGGCAGTTTTTCAACGGCTGTCAGTTCTGCTTCTAGCTTCACTACATCGCCCTAGCAGCACCTACGCACTGCGTTCAGATGTGCTCACCTCCGCCCTGGCGTTGAGCGCCTACAGCGCCATCGCCTTCGGCCTCTGGTGGCAGGAGGGTAGCCGACACATGAGGGCGTGGGTGGGACGCAGCACAACGCGGTGGTGGTGTAACGGTCAGCATGGTTGCTTCCCAAGCAGTTGATCCGGGTTCGATTCCCGGCCACCGCACAAAACGTACCTTTTTCTTCTACGGGTATTCCACGTAACGAAACGCGATCTTCGAAACTGTGAACTGTCGCGGTACGAATAGTTTTCCTTCGCCCCTCGTCTCAGTCCGTGCTGCCATGGCGCTAGTCTGCGGGTTTCGTTTCTCAGCATCGTGTGTCTCCATGTGTCGACTTGTCTCGACTTTGCTCGGCTGACGCGAAAGCTGACGCTTGGAAATGGGCATATATGTAGAGGGCAGGTGCGAGAAACGACTGGGAGAGATCAAAAATCGACAAACACACGACAGAATCTTTCATTTTATTGTGGCCACAGATTCGCCCCTTAGTGTACCGAGAGGTAAGAGTGGCGCCAGCGTGCGGGACCGCATCATTATCGCTAAGCAACAGCGAAACCGAAGGAAAAATGCAAAATGAAAGAAGCGAACAGCACATCGAGTTCCCAGCCGAGCACGCATCCAAGTACTAACCACGGCCAACGAATCTTAACGCCGGTGAACATACGAGAACCGCTGCACTACGCGCGGTATGGCCGTTGGCGACAGTATCGCGCAACGTGTAAACATCTTACTTCTTGTGAAGATCGCTTGTTATTTACCTGGCAGTGTCACGCTGGAGGAAGCATTGTCTTTTAGGGGAGAAAAATGAAACGGCACTTGGTGCGGTCGAATACGTGGCCTTTGTGTTCACAGCACGACGCTCTAACTTACTCAGCTATCGAGCTACGCAATGTGGCACGTCTGCAGTCCAATACCCGATCCACCGTCTCATCCACCTTTATTACTGCCCTGACACTCATTTAAACACATATCTGCTTTCCTTCACGTTTGCTCGCCTGATGCTTGGACCCCAAAAACCACAACACAAAGATATCGTAAATGCTGTGAGAATAACCAAGACACAGCAAGCAAAAGTATGTTCGGCTACCGGGAATCGAATCCTGGCCTCGTGGCGAAAGCCATGTCTCCTAGCAGCTTTCCATTCTTTCTGACCGCCAGACAATCAGACTTGCAAGGCAAGCACCATAGTCACTGCCGTCTCTAGTAGTATCTGTGGAACCTGTTCCCGCGTAATTTACTTGTTTTCCCGCATGTATGAAATTGGTAGTTTTGGAATATCTAAAATGCATTGTCAGATGTGGGGTTCGAACCCACGCTCCCCTTAGGGAACCAGAGCTTAAATCTGGCGCCTTAGACCGCTCGGCCAATCTGACGTGTGAGCGCAAAGTCTCTACTACCGTCCTTTCAAGGAATATCTCCAGAGCCTGACGGCGAAATTAGCGTGTTTTCTTTCCTTGTGTGAAGGAATTACGTTGGTTTTAGAGTATTTAAAACGAGTTGTCAGATGTGAGGTTGCACCACAAACCTCCCTTTCGGGAACCACAGCTTAAACATGGTGCCTTAAACCATTGTTTTCCGTCGCCATCTGTCTTGAGTGGAACGAGCAGAACTGTAGTTATCAATATTCACATTGACGCAGAGAAAACAAAAAACGACACAAAAGGCCGTTACCTAGCAACGGCTACGCTGTGCATTTCGCCCTCAGGGGAAGCTAATGATATGCTCCAGGCGAGCATCAAACTAACCAACTTAATATTGTGATACTTAGGCGCTTTCTACTTCTGGATTGGCACACATATGCTGCATCGTCTCTGGATCATCAGTAAGTACGTCACATTAGATATTTGTTTTATCGCCCTGCTGTAAATTAAAGGGCAGTTTTTCAACGGCTGTCAGTTCTGCTTCTAGCTTCACTACATCGCCCTAGCAGCACCTACGCACTGCGTTCAGATGTGCTCACCTCCGCCCTGGCGTTGAGCGCCTACAGCGCCATCGCCTTCGGCCTCTGGTGGCAGGAGGGTAGCCGACACATGAGGGCGTGGGTGGGACGCAGCACAACGCGGTGGTGGTGTAACGGTCAGCATGGTTGCTTCCCAAGCAGTTGATCCGGGTTCGATTCCCGGCCACCGCACAAAACGTACCTTTTTCTTCTACGGGTATTCCACGTAACGAAACGCGATCTTCGAAACTGTGAACTGTCGCGGTACGAATAGTTTTCCTTCGCCCCTCGTCTCAGTCCGTGCTGCCATGGCGCTAGTCTGCGGGTTTCGTTTCTCAGCATCGTGTGTCTCCATGTGTCGACTTGTCTCGACTTTGCTCGGCTGACGCGAAAGCTGACGCTTGGAAATGGGCATATATGTAGAGGGCAGGTGCGAGAAACGACTGGGAGAGATCAAAAATCGACAAACACACGACAGAATCTTTCATTTTATTGTGGCCACAGATTCGCCCCTTAGTGTACCGAGAGGTAAGAGTGGCGCCAGCGTGCGGGACCGCATCATTATCGCTAAGCAACAGCGAAACCGAAGGAAAAATGCAAAATGAAAGAAGCGAACAGCACATCGAGTTCCCAGCCGAGCACGCATCCAAGTACTAACCACGGCCAACGAATCTTAACGCCGGTGAACATACGAGAACCGCTGCACTACGCGCGGTATGGCCGTTGGCGACAGTATCGCGCAACGTGTAAACATCTTACTTCTTGTGAAGATCGCTTGTTATTTACCTGGCAGTGTCACGCTGGAGGAAGCATTGTCTTTTAGGGGAGAAAAATGAAACGGCACTTGGTGCGGTCGAATACGTGGCCTTTGTGTTCACAGCACGACGCTCTAACTTACTCAGCTATCGAGCTACGCAATGTGGCACGTCTGCAGTCCAATACCCGATCCACCGTCTCATCCACCTTTATTACTGCCCTGACTCTCATTTAAACACATATCTGCTTTCCTTCACGTTTGCTCGCCTGATGCTTGGACCCCAAAAACCACAACACAAAGATATCGTAAATGCTGTGAGAATAACCAAGACACAGCAAGCAAAAGTATGTTCGGCTACCGGGAATCGAATCCTGGCCTCGTGGCGAAAGCCATGTCTCCTAGCAGCTTTCCATTCTTTCTGACCGCCAGACAATCAGACTTGCAAGGCAAGCACCATAGTCACTGCCGTCTCTAGTAGTATCTGTGGAACCTGTTCCCGCGTAATTTACTTGTTTTCCCGCATGTATGAAATTGGTAGTTTTGGAATATCTAAAATGCATTGTCAGATGTGGGGTTCGAACCCACGCTCCCCTTAGGGAACCAGAGCTTAAATCTGGCGCCTTAGACCGCTCGGCCAATCTGACGTGTGAGCGCAAAGTCTCTACTACCGTCCTTTCAAGGAATATCTCCAGAGCCTGACGGCGAAATTAGCGTGTTTTCTTTCCTTGTGTGAAGGAATTACGTTGGTTTTAGAGTATTTAAAACGAGTTGTCAGATGTGAGGTTGCACCACAAACCTCCCTTTCGGGAACCACAGCTTAAACATGGTGCCTTAAACCATTGTTTTCCGTCGCCATCTGTCTTGAGTGGAACGAGCAGAACTGTAGTTATCAATATTCACATTGACGCAGAGAAAACAAAAAACGACACAAAAGGCCGTTACCTAGCAACGGCTACGCTGTGCATTTCGCCCTCAGGGGAAGCTAATGATATGCTCCAGGCGAGCATCAAACTAACCAACTTAATATTGTGATACTTAGGCGCTTTCTACTTCTGGATTGGCACACATATGCTGCATCGTCTCTGGATCATCAGTAAGTACGTCACATTAGATATTTGTTTTATCGCCCTGCTGTAAATTAAAGGGCAGTTTTTCAACGGCTGTCAGTTCTGCTTCTAGCTTCACTACATCGCCCTAGCAGCACCTACGCACTGCGTTCAGATGTGCTCACCTCCGCCCTGGCGTTGAGCGCCTACAGCGCCATCGCCTTCGGCCTCTGGTGGCAGGAGGGTAGCCGACACATGAGGGCGTGGGTGGGACGCAGCACAACGCGGTGGTGGTGTAACGGTCAGCATGGTTGCTTCCCAAGCAGTTGATCCGGGTTCGATTCCCGGCCACCGCACAAAACGTACCTTTTTCTTCTACGGGTATTCCACGTAACGAAACGCGATCTTCGAAACTGTGAACTGTCGCGGTACGAATAGTTTTCCTTCGCCCCTCGTCTCAGTCCGTGCTGCCATGGCGCTAGTCTGCGGGTTTCGTTTCTCAGCATCGTGTGTCTCCATGTGTCGACTTGTCTCGACTTTGCTCGGCTGACGCGAAAGCTGACGCTTGGAAATGGGCATATATGTAGAGGGCAGGTGCGAGAAACGACTGGGAGAGATCAAAAATCGACAAACACACGACAGAATCTTTCATTTTATTGTGGCCACAGATTCGCCCCTTAGTGTACCGAGAGGTAAGAGTGGCGCCAGCGTGCGGGACCGCATCATTATCGCTAAGCAACAGCGAAACCGAAGGAAAAATGCAAAATGAAAGAAGCGAACAGCACATCGAGTTCCCAGCCGAGCACGCATCCAAGTACTAACCACGGCCAACGAATCTTAACGCCGGTGAACATACGAGAACCGCTGCACTACGCGCGGTATGGCCGTTGGCGACAGTATCGCGCAACGTGTAAACATCTTACTTCTTGTGAAGATCGCTTGTTATTTACCTGGCAGTGTCACGCTGGAGGAAGCATTGTCTTTTAGGGGAGAAAAATGAAACGGCACTTGGTGCGGTCGAATACGTGGCCTTTGTGTTCACAGCACGACGCTCTAACTTACTCAGCTATCGAGCTACGCAATGTGGCACGTCTGCAGTCCAATACCCGATCCACCGTCTCATCCACCTTTATTACTGCCCTGACTCTCATTTAAACACATATCTGCTTTCCTTCACGTTTGCTCGCCTGATGCTTGGACCCCAAAAACCACAACACAAAGATATCGTAAATGCTGTGAGAATAACCAAGACACAGCAAGCAAAAGTATGTTCGGCTACCGGGAATCGAATCCTGGCCTCGTGGCGAAAGCCATGTCTCCTAGCAGCTTTCCATTCTTTCTGACCGCCAGACAATCAGACTTGCAAGGCAAGCACCATAGTCACTGCCGTCTCTAGTAGTATCTGTGGAACCTGTTCCCGCGTAATTTACTTGTTTTCCCGCATGTATGAAATTGGTAGTTTTGGAATATCTAAAATGCATTGTCAGATGTGGGGTTCGAACCCACGCTCCCCTTAGGGAACCAGAGCTTAAATCTGGCGCCTTAGACCGCTCGGCCAATCTGACGTGTGAGCGCAAAGTCTCTACTACCGTCCTTTCAAGGAATATCTCCAGAGCCTGACGGCGAAATTAGCGTGTTTTCTTTCCTTGTGTGAAGGAATTACGTTGGTTTTAGAGTATTTAAAACGAGTTGTCAGATGTGAGGTTGCACCACAAACCTCCCTTTCGGGAACCACAGCTTAAACATGGTGCCTTAAACCATTGTTTTCCGTCGCCATCTGTCTTGAGTGGAACGAGCAGAACTGTAGTTATCAATATTCACATTGACGCAGAGAAAACAAAAAACGACACAAAAGGCCGTTACCTAGCAACGGCTACGCTGTGCATTTCGCCCTCAGGGGAAGCTAATGATATGCTCCAGGCGAGCATCAAACTAACCAACTTAATATTGTGATACTTAGGCGCTTTCTACTTCTGGATTGGCACACATATGCTGCATCGTCTCTGGATCATCAGTAAGTACGTCACATTAGATATTTGTTTTATCGCCCTGCTGTAAATTAAAGGGCAGTTTTTCAACGGCTGTCAGTTCTGCTTCTAGCTTCACTACATCGCCCTAGCAGCACCTACGCACTGCGTTCAGATGTGCTCACCTCCGCCCTGGCGTTGAGCGCCTACAGCGCCATCGCCTTCGGCCTCTGGTGGCAGGAGGGTAGCCGACACATGAGGGCGTGGGTGGGACGCAGCACAACGCGGTGGTGGTGTAACGGTCAGCATGGTTGCTTCCCAAGCAGTTGATCCGGGTTCGATTCCCGGCCACCGCACAAAACGTACCTTTTTCTTCTACGGGTATTCCACGTAACGAAACGCGATCTTCGAAACTGTGAACTGTCGCGGTACGAATAGTTTTCCTTCGCCCCTCGTCTCAGTCCGTGCTGCCATGGCGCTAGTCTGCGGGTTTCGTTTCTCAGCATCGTGTGTCTCCATGTGTCGACTTGTCTCGACTTTGCTCGGCTGACGCGAAAGCTGACGCTTGGAAATGGGCATATATGTAGAGGGCAGGTGCGAGAAACGACTGGGAGAGATCAAAAATCGACAAACACACGACAGAATCTTTCATTTTATTGTGGCCACAGATTCGCCCCTTAGTGTACCGAGAGGTAAGAGTGGCGCCAGCGTGCGGGACCGCATCATTATCGCTAAGCAACAGCGAAACCGAAGGAAAAATGCAAAATGAAAGAAGCGAACAGCACATCGAGTTCCCAGCCGAGCACGCATCCAAGTACTAACCACGGCCAACGAATCTTAACGCCGGTGAACATACGAGAACCGCTGCACTACGCGCGGTATGGCCGTTGGCGACAGTATCGCGCAACGTGTAAACATCTTACTTCTTGTGAAGATCGCTTGTTATTTACCTGGCAGTGTCACGCTGGAGGAAGCATTGTCTTTTAGGGGAGAAAAATGAAACGGCACTTGGTGCGGTCGAATACGTGGCCTTTGTGTTCACAGCACGACGCTCTAACTTACTCAGCTATCGAGCTACGCAATGTGGCACGTCTGCAGTCCAATACCCGATCCACCGTCTCATCCACCTTTATTACTGCCCTGACTCTCATTTAAACACATATCTGCTTTCCTTCACGTTTGCTCGCCTGATGCTTGGACCCAAAAACCACAACACAAAGATATCGTAAATGCTGTGAGAATAACCAAGACACAGCAAGCAAAAGTATGTTCGGCTACCGGGAATCGAATCCTGGCCTCGTGGCGAAAGCCATGTCTCCTAGCAGCTTTCCATTCTTTCTGACCGCCAGACAATCAGACTTGCAAGGCAAGCACCATAGTCACTGCCGTCTCTAGTAGTATCTGTGGAACCTGTTCCCGCGTAATTTACTTGTTTTCCGCATGTATGAAATTGGTAGTTTTGGAATATCTAAAATGCATTGTCAGATGTGGGGTTCGAACCCACGCTCCCCTTAGGGAACCAGAGCTTAAATCTGGCGCCTTAGACCGCTCGGCCAATCTGACGTGTGAGCGCAAAGTCTCTACTACCGTCCTTTCAAGGAATATCTCCAGAGCCTGACGGCGAAATTAGCGTGTTTTCTTTCCTTGTGTGAAGGAATTACGTTGGTTTTAGAGTATTTAAAACGAGTTGTCAGATGTGAGGTTGCACCACAAACCTCCCTTTCGGGAACCACAGCTTAAACATGGTGCCTTAAACCATTGTTTTCCGTCGCCATCTGTCTTGAGTGGAACGAGCAGAACTGTAGTTATCAATATTCACATTGACGCAGAGAAAACAAAAAACGACACAAAAGGCCGTTACCTAGCAACGGCTACGCTGTGCATTTCGCCCTCAGGGGAAGCTAATGATATGCTCCAGGCGAGCATCAAACTAACCAACTTAATATTGTGATACTTAGGCGCTTTCTACTTCTGGATTGGCACACATATGCTGCATCGTCTCTGGATCATCAGTAAGTACGTCACATTAGATATTTGTTTTATCGCCCTGCTGTAAATTAAAGGGCAGTTTTTCAACGGCTGTCAGTTCTGCTTCTAGCTTCACTACATCGCCCTAGCAGCACCTACGCACTGCGTTCAGATGTGCTCACCTCCGCCCTGGCGTTGAGCGCCTACAGCGCCATCGCCTTCGGCCTCTGGTGGCAGGAGGGTAGCCGACACATGAGGGCGTGGGTGGGACGCAGCACAACGCGGTGGTGGTGTAACGGTCAGCATGGTTGCTTCCCAAGCAGTTGATCCGGGTTCGATTCCCGGCCACCGCACAAAACGTACCTTTTTCTTCTACGGGTATTCCACGTAACGAAACGCGATCTTCGAAACTGTGAACTGTCGCGGTACGAATAGTTTTCCTTCGCCCCTCGTCTCAGTCCGTGCTGCCATGGCGCTAGTCTGCGGGTTTCGTTTCTCAGCATCGTGTGTCTCCATGTGTCGACTTGTCTCGACTTTGCTCGGCTGACGCGAAAGCTGACGCTTGGAAATGGGCATATATGTAGAGGGCAGGTGCGAGAAACGACTGGGAGAGATCAAAAATCGACAAACACACGACAGAATCTTTCATTTTATTGTGGCCACAGATTCGCCCCTTAGTGTACCGAGAGGTAAGAGTGGCGCCAGCGTGCGGGACCGCATCATTATCGCTAAGCAACAGCGAAACCGAAGGAAAAATGCAAAATGAAAGAAGCGAACAGCACATCGAGTTCCCAGCCGAGCACGCATCCAAGTACTAACCACGGCCAACGAATCTTAACGCCGGTGAACATACGAGAACCGCTGCACTACGCGCGGTATGGCCGTTGGCGACAGTATCGCGCAACGTGTAAACATCTTACTTCTTGTGAAGATCGCTTGTTATTTACCTGGCAGTGTCACGCTGGAGGAAGCATTGTCTTTTAGGGGAGAAAAATGAAACGGCACTTGGTGCGGTCGAATACGTGGCCTTTGTGTTCACAGCACGACGCTCTAACTTACTCAGCTATCGAGCTACGCAATGTGGCACGTCTGCAGTCCAATACCCGATCCACCGTCTCATCCACCTTTATTACTGCCCTGACTCTCATTTAAACACATATCTGCTTTCCTTCACGTTTGCTCGCCTGATGCTTGGACCCCAAAAACCACAACACAAAGATATCGTAAATGCTGTGAGAATAACCAAGACACAGCAAGCAAAAGTATGTTCGGCTACCGGGAATCGAATCCTGGCCTCGTGGCGAAAGCCATGTCTCCTAGCAGCTTTCCATTCTTTCTGACCGCCAGACAATCAGACTTGCAAGGCAAGCACCATAGTCACTGCCGTCTCTAGTAGTATCTGTGGAACCTGTTCCCGCGTAATTTACTTGTTTTCCCGCATGTATGAAATTGGTAGTTTTGGAATATCTAAAATGCATTGTCAGATGTGGGGTTCGAACCCACGCTCCCCTTAGGGAACCAGAGCTTAAATCTGGCGCCTTAGACCGCTCGGCCAATCTGACGTGTGAGCGCAAAGTCTCTACTACCGTCCTTTCAAGGAATATCTCCAGAGCCTGACGGCGAAATTAGCGTGTTTTCTTTCCTTGTGTGAAGGAATTACGTTGGTTTTAGAGTATTTAAAACGAGTTGTCAGATGTGAGGTTGCACCACAAACCTCCCTTTCGGGAACCACAGCTTAAACATGGTGCCTTAAACCATTGTTTTCCGTCGCCATCTGTCTTGAGTGGAACGAGCAGAACTGTAGTTATCAATATTCACATTGACGCAGAGAAAACAAAAAACGACACAAAAGGCCGTTACCTAGCAACGGCTACGCTGTGCATTTCGCCCTCAGGGGAAGCTAATGATATGCTCCAGGCGAGCATCAAACTAACCAACTTAATATTGTGATACTTAGGCGCTTTCTACTTCTGGATTGGCACACATATGCTGCATCGTCTCTGGATCATCAGTAAGTACGTCACATTAGATATTTGTTTTATCGCCCTGCTGTAAATTAAAGGGCAGTTTTTCAACGGCTGTCAGTTCTGCTTCTAGCTTCACTACATCGCCCTAGCAGCACCTACGCACTGCGTTCAGATGTGCTCACCTCCGCCCTGGCGTTGAGCGCCTACAGCGCCATCGCCTTCGGCCTCTGGTGGCAGGAGGGTAGCCGACACATGAGGGCGTGGGTGGGACGCAGCACAACGCGGTGGTGGTGTAACGGTCAGCATGGTTGCTTCCCAAGCAGTTGATCCGGGTTCGATTCCCGGCCACCGCACAAAACGTACCTTTTTCTTCTACGGGTATTCCACGTAACGAAACGCGATCTTCGAAACTGTGAACTGTCGCGGTACGAATAGTTTTCCTTCGCCCCTCGTCTCAGTCCGTGCTGCCATGGCGCTAGTCTGCGGGTTTCGTTTCTCAGCATCGTGTGTCTCCATGTCTCGACTTTGCTCGGCTGACGCGAAAGCTGACGCTTGGAAATGGGCATATATGTAGAGGGCAGGTGCGAGAAACGACTGGGAGAGATCAAAATCGACAAACACACGACAGAATCTTTCATTTTATTGTGGCCACAGATTCGCCCCTTAGTGTACCGAGAGGTAAGAGTGGCGCCAGCGTGCGGGACCGCATCATTATCGCTAAGCAACAGCGAAACCGAAGGAAAAATGCAAAATGAAAGAAGCGAACAGCACATCGAGTTCCCAGCCGAGCACGCATCCAAGTACTAACCACGGCCAACGAATCTTAACGCCGGTGAACATACGAGAACCGCTGCACTACGCGCGGTATGGCCGTTGGCGACAGTATCGCGCAACGTGTAAACATCTTACTTCTTGTGAAGATCGCTTGTTATTTACCTGGCAGTGTCACGCTGGAGGAAGCATTGTCTTTTAGGGGAGAAAAATGAAACGGCACTTGGTGCGGTCGAATACGTGGCCTTTGTGTTCACAGCACGACGCTCTAACTTACTCAGCTATCGAGCTACGCAATGTGGCACGTCTGCAGTCCAATACCCGATCCACCGTCTCATCCACCTTTATTACTGCCCTGACTCTCATTTAAACACATATCTGCTTTCCTTCACGTTTGCTCGCCTGATGCTTGGACCCCAAAAACCACAACACAAAGATATCGTAAATGCTGTGAGAATAACCAAGACACAGCAAGCAAAAGTATGTTCGGCTACCGGGAATCGAATCCTGGCCTCGTGGCGAAAGCCATGTCTCCTAGCAGCTTTCCATTCTT
>NW_026047248.1:5000-7500 GCF_023864345.2 Schistocerca serialis cubense
CTACGGTGACCGGCAGCTCCAACGCCAGCGCCACAGAAGGACAAAAGCCCCACTTGGGTGCCGAAGCGAACTCTCCCAGCACAGCGCACGCGCCAACACGTCCGCACAGCTGCGATACAAACCACCTGCGAGAACCGCAGAGGCGACCGAGCAGCAGACGGCGTCGCGGCGCCGAGCGCCGGGCGGCGGCGCATCCTCAGCGCACACAGTCCTCAATCGGACCAGCACACTGCAGATGTCCACCGCGCTTCGCACCGGGCCCGCGAGGACCTACTTTGGCCGCACGGCGCCGCGTGCAGGGTGCGCCGGCGCGCAGCTGCGCCGCCTGCCGCCTCCGTCGGCCGGCGCGCCTGCCACTGGCCGCCCCCACCAGCCGGCTGTAGCGCGTGCGCCCACGCACCGCGCGGCCAGCACGCCGGGAGGCCCCCCCTCACCGGCCGGGGACGGTCCCACCCAGCCACCGCCGCGTATCGCTTCACACCCAGATGCCATTCACGTTCGTGGGCATGGTGGGTATCGCTGGAACAACCGGTTGGTAGCTCAACCGATCGTCGCCATCACTGATTCACCTCTAGCGAGAACAACCGCACCACAACGGTTTACCAGTTGTTCATTTGCGTAACGTCACCAGCAAACGTAGGCGTCCATCGCCATTTGCAAATTCAACGATTGTTGCATGCCTGTGTCAGGTGTCACGACACACTATGTCTGCCCACATACACGCAACAACATGTGCACGCT
Source organism: Schistocerca serialis cubense (assembly GCF_023864345.2). Classification (NCBI taxonomy): domain Eukaryota; kingdom Metazoa; phylum Arthropoda; class Insecta; order Orthoptera; family Acrididae; genus Schistocerca; species Schistocerca serialis. The sequence continues at coordinate 5,742 of NW_026047248.1, forward strand.
TCGCGAACACGTGGAAGGTGGCCCCCGTACGTATGCGATGTCCATTGCGCGAACGACTGTCAACCGGCCTCTGTCGCATGTCGCAGATGTGGAACGCAGTGCACCATGCTATCACGGTGTGTGAGAAGAGACGACTACGTCTGACAACACGCGCCACTACATCAACAGACGGCTCATGCTGATCGCCATCCAGGGCATACCACACTGCAATCCAGCTCTTATAGGGAGACGACACGTAGCTGAGTGCACAACATTTGGACCGCATGGTTCGCCGTTGTTGGCGCAGTCGTTGTACGGTCACATGTACCACGATGTATCATTCAGTACATGAGGACCAATGTGCAGTACAGTGTGTGATTTGGACGTACAACATCAGCGGACAGTTGACACAGGCCGTACCACAGCGTAGGCTAAGTGCTTCGCCATGCGAATGCCAATGAACAACTGCAAATGCCAATGAACAACTGCAAAGGGCATTGAGCATGTACGTCCTGCTGCCATCCACATTACAGTGTATAGCTGCAAGGTGTTTAACATGAAGCGATACACTGGGGACCGGGCAGTGCGAGTAGCAAACTATATTGCGGGGGTTGCAGTTAGGCAACACTACACTAATTTAACGCGTCGTATGACAATTACAGAGCAGGTTAAGGCCCAACGTGTGTTGGGTTAAGGCCCAACGTGTGTTGGGTTAAGGCCCAACGTGTGTTGGGTTAAGGCCCAACGTGTGTTGGGTTAAGGCCCAACGTGTGTTGGGTTAAGGCCCAACGTGTGTTGGGTTAAGGCCCAACGTGTGTTGGGTTAAGGCCCAACGTGTGTTGGGTTAAGGCCCAACGTGTGTTGGGTTAAGGCCCAACGTGTGTTGGGTTAAGGCCCAACGTGTGTTGGGTTAAGGCCCAACGTGTGTTGGGTTAAGGCCCAACGTGTGTTGGGTTAAGGCCCAACGTGTGTTGGGTTAAGGCCCAACATAGGTTGGGTTAAGGCCCAACATAGGTTGGGTTAAGGCGCAACATAGGTTGGGTTAAGGCGCAACATAGGTTGGGTTAAGGCGCAACATAGGTTGGGTTAAGGCGCAACATAGGTTGGGTTAAGGCGCAACATAGGTTGGGTTAAGGCGCAACATAGGTTGGGTTAAGGCGCAACATAGGTTGGGTTAAGGCGCAACATAGGTTAGGTTAAGGCGCAACATAGGTTAGGTTAAGGCGCAACATAGGTTAGGTTAAGGCGCAACATAGGTTAGGTTAAGGCGCAACATAGGTTAGGTTAAGGCGCAACATAGGTTAGGTTAAGGCGCAACATAGGTTAGGTTAAGGCGCAACATAGGTTAGGTTAAGGCGCAACATAGGTTAGGTTAAGGCGCAACATAGGTTAGGTTAAGGCGCAACATAGGTTAGGTTAAGGCGCAACATAGGTTAGGTTAAGGCGCAACATAGGTTAGGTTAAGGCGCAACATAGGTTAGGTTAAGGCGCAACATAGGTTAGGTTAAGGCGCAACATAGGTTAGGTTAAGGCGCAACATAGGTTAGGTTAAGGCGCAACATAGGTTAGGTTAAGGCGCAACATAGGTTAGGTTAAGGCGCAACATAGGTTAGGTTAAGGCGCAACATAGGTTAGGTTAAGGCGCAACATAGGTTAGGTTAAGGCGCAACATAGGTTAGGTTAAGGCGCAACATAGGTTAGGTTAAGGCGCAACATAGGTTAGGTTAAGGCGCAACATAGGTTAGGTTAAGGCGCAACATAGGTTAGGTTGAGGCACAAT
>NW_026047248.1:15000-20000 GCF_023864345.2 Schistocerca serialis cubense
ATCCCTAGCACGAAGGAGGTTCAGCGGGTTACCCCGACCTTTCGGCCTAGGAAGACACGCTGATTCCTTCAGTGTAGCGCGCGTGCGGCCCAGAACATCTAAGGGCATCACAGACCTGTTATTGCTCAATCTCGTGCGGCTAGAAGCCGCCTGTCCCTCTAAGAAGAAAAGTAATCGCTGACAGCACGAAGGATGTCACGCGACTAGTTAGCAGGCTAGAGTCTCGTTCGTTATCGGAATTAACCAGACAAATCGCTCCACCAACTAAGAACGGCCATGCACCACCACCCACCGAATCAAGAAAGAGCTATCAATCTGTCAATCCTTCCGGTGTCCGGGCCTGGTGAGGTTTCCCGTGTTGAGTCAAATTAAGCCGCAGGCTCCACTCCTGGTGGTGCCCTTCCGTCAATTCCTTTAAGTTTCAGCTTTGCAACCATACTTCCCCCGGAACCCAAAAGCTTTGGTTTCCCGGAGGCTGCCCGCCGAGTCATCGGAGGAACTGCGGCGGATCGCTGGCTGGCATCGTTTATGGTTAGAACTAGGGCGGTATCTGATCGCCTTCGAACCTCTAACTTTCGTTCTTGATTAATGAAAACATACTTGGCAAATGCTTTCGCTTCTGTTCGTCTTGCGACGATCCAAGAATTTCACCTCTAACGTCGCAATACGAATGCCCCCGCCTGTCCCTATTAATCATTACCTCGGGTTCCGAAAACCAACAAAATAGAACCGAGGTCCTATTCCATTATTCCATGCACACAGTATTCAGGCGGGCTTGCCTGCTTTAAGCACTCTAATTTGTTCAAAGTAAACGTGCCGGCCCACCGAGACACTCACTCAAGAGCACCCTGGTAGGATTGCAACGGGGTCCGCCTCGGGACGCACGAGCACGCACGAGGCGCGTCGCACGCCTTCAGCTCGCCCCACCGGCAGGACGTCCCACGATACATGCCAGTTAAACACCGACGGGCGGTGAACCAACAGCGTGGGACACAAATCCAACTACGAGCTTTTTAACCGCAACAACTTTAATATACGCTATTGGAGCTGGAATTACCGCGGCTGCTGGCACCAGACTTGCCCTCCAATAGATACTCGTTAAAGGATTTAAAGTGTACTCATTCCGATTACGGGGCCTCGGATGAGTCCCGTATCGTTATTTTTCGTCACTACCTCCCCGTGCCGGGAGTGGGTAATTTGCGCGCCTGCTGCCTTCCTTGGATGTGGTAGCCGTTTCTCAGGCTCCCTCTCCGGAATCGAACCCTGATTCCCCGTTACCCGTTACAACCATGGTAGGCGCAGAACCTACCATCGACAGTTGATAAGGCAGACATTTGAAAGATGCGTCGCCGGTACGAGGACCGTGCGATCAGCCCAAAGTTATTCAGAGTCACCAAGGCAAACGGACCGGACGAGCCGACCGATTGGTTTTGATCTAATAAAAGCGTCCCTTCCATCTCTGGTCGGGACTCTGTTTGCATGTATTAGCTCTAGAATTACCACAGTTATCCAAGTAACGTGGGTACGATCTAAGGAACCATAACTGATTTAATGAGCCATTCGCGGTTTCACCTTAATGCGGCTTGTACTGAGACATGCATGGCTTAATCTTTGAGACAAGCATATGACTACTGGCAGGATCAACCAGGGAGCTGCGTCAACTAGAGCTGAGCAGCCGGCCGCCCGGGAGTGTGTCCCGGGGGCCCGCGCGAACACGCAAGCGTCCGCTCAATTATTCTGCAAACAGGAGGAGGCTGAGCTCCCCTGCACCATACACCTCGAAACCCTCTCAGGTCCCGGCGGCGCGCAGCGCCGTCCTAAGTACTTGGTCGGGTTCGAGAGAGGCGCAATCGCCCGGGGTTTGGCGAGTAGACGCTTTAGGTGCGACCACCCGTGCTCCCAACTGAGCTTGCCGCTGCCGACAGAGGCCCGGGAGCGTGCTGTCGTGGCATTGCCGGCGGGAGACAACACGCGCCACCTACGGTGACCGGCAGCTCCAACGCCAGCGCCACAGAAGGACAAAAGCCCCACTTGGGTGCCGAAGCGAACTCTCCCAGCACAGCGCACGCGCCAACACGTCCGCACAGCTGCGATACAAACCACCTGCGAGAACCGCAGAGGCGGCCGAGCAGCAGACGGCGTCGCGGCGCCGAGCGCCGGGCGGCGGCGCATCCTCAGCGCACACAGTCCTCAATCGGACCAGCACACTGCAGATGTCCACCGCGCTTCGCACCGGGCCCGCGAGGACCTACTTTGGCCGCACGGCGCCGCGTGCAGGGTGCGCCGGCGCGCAGCTGCGCCGCCTGCCGCCTCCGTCGGCCGGCGCGCCTGCCACTGGCCGCCCCCACCAGCCGGCTGTAGCGCGTGCGCCCACGCACCGCGCGGCCAGCACGCCGGGAGGCCCCCCCTCACCGGCCGGGGACGGTCCCACCCAGCCACCGCCGCGTATCGCTTCACACCCAGATGCCATTCACGTTCGTGGGCATGGTGGGTATCGCTGGAACAACCGGTTGGTAGCTCAACCGATCGTCGCCATCACTGATTCACCTCTAGCGAGAACAACCGCACCACAACGGTTTACCAGTTGTTCATTTGCGTAACGTCACCAGCAAACGTAGGCGTCCATCGCCATTTGCAAATTCAACGATTGTTGCATGCCTGTGTCAGGTGTCACGACACACTATGTCTGCCCACATACACGCAACAACATGTGCACGCTTCGCGAACACGTGGAAGGTGGCCCCCGTACGTATGCGATGTCCATTGCGCGAACGACTGTCAACCGGCCTCTGTCGCATGTCGCAGATGTGGAACGCAGTGCACCATGCTATCACGGTGTGTGAGAAGAGACGACTACGTCTGACAACACGCGCCACTACATCAACAGACGGCTCATGCTGATCGCCATCCAGGGCATACCACACTGCAATCCAGCTCTTATAGGGAGACGACACGTAGCTGAGTGCACAACATTTGGACCGCATGGTTCGCCGTTGTTGGCGCAGTCGTTGTACGGTCACATGTACCACGATGTATCATTCAGTACATGAGGACCAATGTGCAGTACAGTGTGTGATTTGGACGTACAACATCAGCGGACAGTTGACACAGGCCGTACCACAGCGTAGGCTAAGTGCTTCGCCATGCGAATGCCAATGAACAACTGCAAATGCCAATGAACAACTGCAAAGGGCATTGAGCATGTACGTCCTGCTGCCATCCACATTACAGTGTATAGCTGCAAGGTGTTTAACATGAAGCGATACACTGGGGACCGGGCAGTGCGAGTAGCAAACTATATTGCGGGGGTTGCAGTTAGGCAACACTACACTAATTTAACGCGTCGTATGACAATTACAGAGCAGGTTAAGGCCCAACGTGTGTTGGGTTAAGGCCCAACGTGTGTTGGGTTAAGGCCCAACGTGTGTTGGGTTAAGGCCCAACGTGTGTTGGGTTAAGGCCCAACGTGTGTTGGGTTAAGGCCCAACGTGTGTTGGGTTAAGGCCCAACGTGTGTTGGGTTAAGGCCCAACGTGTGTTGGGTTAAGGCCCAACGTGTGTTGGGTTAAGGCCCAACGTGTGTTGGGTTAAGGCCCAACGTGTGTTGGGTTAAGGCCCAACGTGTGTTGGGTTAAGGCCCAACGTGTGTTGGGTTAAGGCCCAACGTGTGTTGGGTTAAGGCCCAACGTGTGTTGGGTTAAGGCCCAACGTGTGTTGGGTTAAGGCCCAACGTGTGTTGGGTTAAGGCCCAACGTGTGTTGGGTTAAGGCCCAACATAGGTTGGGTTAAGGCCCAACATAGGTTGGGTTAAGGCCCAACATAGGTTGGGTTAAGGCGCAACATAGGTTGGGTTAAGGCGCAACATAGGTTGGGTTAAGGCGCAACATAGGTTGGGTTAAGGCGCAACATAGGTTGGGTTAAGGCGCAACATAGGTTGGGTTAAGGCGCAACATAGGTTGGGTTAAGGCGCAACATAGGTTGGGTTAAGGCGCAACATAGGTTAGGTTAAGGCGCAACATAGGTTAGGTTAAGGCGCAACATAGGTTAGGTTAAGGCGCAACATAGGTTAGGTTAAGGCGCAACATAGGTTAGGTTAAGGCGCAACATAGGTTAGGTTAAGGCGCAACATAGGTTAGGTTAAGGCGCAACATAGGTTAGGTTAAGGCGCAACATAGGTTAGGTTAAGGCGCAACATAGGTTAGGTTAAGGCGCAACATAGGTTAGGTTAAGGCGCAACATAGGTTAGGTTAAGGCGCAACATAGGTTAGGTTAAGGCGCAACATAGGTTAGGTTAAGGCGCAACATAGGTTAGGTTAAGGCGCAACATAGGTTAGGTTAAGGCGCAACATAGGTTAGGTTAAGGCGCAACATAGGTTAGGTTAAGGCGCAACATAGGTTAGGTTAAGGCGCAACATAGGTTAGGTTAAGGCGCAACATAGGTTAGGTTAAGGCGCAACATAGGTTAGGTTAAGGCGCAACATAGGTTAGGTTGAGGCACAATATAGGTTAGGTTGAGGTACCGTATAGGTTAGGTTAAGGTACAGTATAGTTTAGGTTAAGGTACAGTATAGTTTAGGTTAAGGTACAGTATAGTTTAGGTTAAGGTACAGTATAGTTTAGGTTAAGGTACAGTATAGTTTAGGTTAAGGTACAGTATAGTTTAGGTTAAGGTACAGTATAGTTTAGGTTAAGGTACACATTGTTGTATGGAAAGGTGTAATGGGGGGGGGGGGGGGGGGGCGGCCGGTCGGTTTGTTGATTGTGATTATAGTAAGTGGATGCCTGCGGCATCATCTGATTTGCCACGTCAGGATGCACCTTTGGCTCATGACAGGCGGCGCTCCGATTCCATGCTTGTGGCAGACCTGTGTCTTTCATTCCTGCCATTGTTTGTGTGCTGTGAGAGGAGGCAGTATTGTGATGTTGGGTGCACCCCTGTGTAGGACATGTGTGGGTGTTGGTGGCTTAGCTGAGCAATGGTGGTTGTCGGGGGGGTGGGAT
>NW_026047248.1:30000-32500 GCF_023864345.2 Schistocerca serialis cubense
GGCGCAGTCGTTGTACGGTCACATGTACCACGATGTATCATTCAGTACATGAGGACCAATGTGCAGTACAGTGTGTGATTTGGACGTACAACATCAGCGGACAGTTGACACAGGCCGTACCACAGCGTAGGCTAAGTGCTTCGCCATGCGAATGCCAATGAACAACTGCAAATGCCAATGAACAACTGCAAAGGGCATTGAGCATGTACGTCCTGCTGCCATCCACATTACAGTGTATAGCTGCAAGGTGTTTAACATGAAGCGATACACTGGGGACCGGGCAGTGCGAGTAGCAAACTATATTGCGGGGGTTGCAGTTAGGCAACACTACACTAATTTAACGCGTCGTATGACAATTACAGAGCAGGTTAAGGCCCAACGTGTGTTGGGTTAAGGCCCAACGTGTGTTGGGTTAAGGCCCAACGTGTGTTGGGTTAAGGCCCAACGTGTGTTGGGTTAAGGCCCAACGTGTGTTGGGTTAAGGCCCAACGTGTGTTGGGTTAAGGCCCAACGTGTGTTGGGTTAAGGCCCAACGTGTGTTGGGTTAAGGCCCAACGTGTGTTGGGTTAAGGCCCAACGTGTGTTGGGTTAAGGCCCAACGTGTGTTGGGTTAAGGCCCAACGTGTGTTGGGTTAAGGCCCAACGTGTGTTGGGTTAAGGCCCAACGTGTGTTGGGTTAAGGCCCAACGTGTGTTGGGTTAAGGCCCAACGTGTGTTGGGTTAAGGCCCAACATAGGTTGGGTTAAGGCCCAACATAGGTTGGGTTAAGGCCCAACATAGGTTGGGTTAAGGCGCAACATAGGTTGGGTTAAGGCGCAACATAGGTTGGGTTAAGGCGCAACATAGGTTGGGTTAAGGCGCAACATAGGTTGGGTTAAGGCGCAACATAGGTTGGGTTAAGGCGCAACATAGGTTGGGTTAAGGCGCAACATAGGTTGGGTTAAGGCGCAACATAGGTTGGGTTAAGGCGCAACATAGGTTAGGTTAAGGCGCAACATAGGTTAGGTTAAGGCGCAACATAGGTTAGGTTAAGGCGCAACATAGGTTAGGTTAAGGCGCAACATAGGTTAGGTTAAGGCGCAACATAGGTTAGGTTAAGGCGCAACATAGGTTAGGTTAAGGCGCAACATAGGTTAGGTTAAGGCGCAACATAGGTTAGGTTAAGGCGCAACATAGGTTAGGTTAAGGCGCAACATAGGTTAGGTTAAGGCGCAACATAGGTTAGGTTAAGGCGCAACATAGGTTAGGTTAAGGCGCAACATAGGTTAGGTTAAGGCGCAACATAGGTTAGGTTAAGGCGCAACATAGGTTAGGTTAAGGCGCAACATAGGTTAGGTTAAGGCGCAACATAGGTTAGGTTAAGGCGCAACATAGGTTAGGTTAAGGCGCAACATAGGTTAGGTTAAGGCGCAACATAGGTTAGGTTAAGGCGCAACATAGGTTAGGTTAAGGCGCAACATAGGTTAGGTTAAGGCGCAACATAGGTTAGGTTGAGGCACAATATAGGTTAGGTTGAGGTACCGTATAGGTTAGGTTAAGGTACAGTATAGTTTAGGTTAAGGTACAGTATAGTTTAGGTTAAGGTACAGTATAGTTTAGGTTAAGGTACAGTATAGTTTAGGTTAAGGTACAGTATAGTTTAGGTTAAGGTACAGTATAGTTTAGGTTAAGGTACAGTATAGTTTAGGTTAAGGTACACATTGTTGTATGGAAAGGTGTAATGGGGGGGGGGGGGGGGCGGCCGGTCGGTTTGTTGATTGTGATTATAGTAAGTGGATGCCTGCGGCATCATCTGATTTGCCACGTCAGGATGCACCTTTGGCTCATGACAGGCGGCGCTCCGATTCCATGCTTGTGGCAGACCTGTGTCTTTCATTCCTGCCATTGTTTGTGTGCTGTGAGAGGAGGCAGTATTGTGATGTTGGGTGCACCCCTGTGTAGGACATGTGTGGGTGTTGGTGGCTTAGCTGAGCAATGGTGGTTGTCGGGGGGGTGGGATATTCCGTTTTCTGAGTGGACCTCCCAGTCTGGTTATGACAGTGTGGATTGTCTCATGTGGCGGAGAGGATGCACTGGGTGTTGTTCCATGCTGGTGCTTACATATTGTCTGTGTGCGTGTTACAGGCGGAGAGTAGTGCGTGATAAGAGTGTGTGGCTGCCGTGTTGGTTGTGATTGTGAGCAGAGTCTTTCAGCATGTATACGGACAGTTGTATATATTATCTGTATTCTGATGGGTCTATGTATTACTAATCAGCGCCGTGTATACGTTTAATCCGGTTCCAGTCGAAACTGTTGTATCTCTGTACATTAGTGACACGGCGAGCGCGCTATGTAGCTACTCGTCTCGGCAGCTTCCACCGGTGTATGGCAAATGATTATAAGCAATGAGTCGAGTCGTCAATACCGATAGTGTGACGTCACATGTCTGGGGTGGGGGACGCTGCGCCCTTCCGGTGGGTCATGGCCTAGAAAGACGCTCCCCACGCAGGGGGGCTTGGA
>NW_026047248.1:40000-45000 GCF_023864345.2 Schistocerca serialis cubense
CCAACTACGAGCTTTTTAACCGCAACAACTTTAATATACGCTATTGGAGCTGGAATTACCGCGGCTGCTGGCACCAGACTTGCCCTCCAATAGATACTCGTTAAAGGATTTAAAGTGTACTCATTCCGATTACGGGGCCTCGGATGAGTCCCGTATCGTTATTTTTCGTCACTACCTCCCCGTGCCGGGAGTGGGTAATTTGCGCGCCTGCTGCCTTCCTTGGATGTGGTAGCCGTTTCTCAGGCTCCCTCTCCGGAATCGAACCCTGATTCCCCGTTACCCGTTACAACCATGGTAGGCGCAGAACCTACCATCGACAGTTGATAAGGCAGACATTTGAAAGACGCGTCGCCGGTACGAGGACCGTGCGATCAGCCCAAAGTTATTCAGAGTCACCAAGGCAAACGGACCGGACGAGCCGACCGATTGGTTTTGATCTAATAAAAGCGTCCCTTCCATCTCTGGTCGGGACTCTGTTTGCATGTATTAGCTCTAGAATTACCACAGTTATCCAAGTAACGTGGGTACGATCTAAGGAACCATAACTGATTTAATGAGCCATTCGCGGTTTCACCTTAATGCGGCTTGTACTGAGACATGCATGGCTTAATCTTTGAGACAAGCATATGACTACTGGCAGGATCAACCAGGGAGCTGCGTCAACTAGAGCTGAGCAGCCGGCCGCCCGGGAGTGTGTCCCGGGGGCCCGCGCGAACACGCAAGCGTCCGCTCAATTATTCTGCAAACAGGAGGAGGCTGAGCTCCCCTGCACCATACACCTCGAAACCCTCTCAGGTCCCGGCGGCGCGCAGCGCCGTCCTAAGTACTTGGTCGGGTTCGAGAGAGGCGCAATCGCCCGGGGTTTGGCGAGTAGACGCTTTAGGTGCGACCACCCGTGCTCCCAACTGAGCTTGCCGCTGCCGACAGAGGCCCGGGAGCGTGCTGTCGTGGCATTGCCGGCGGGAGACAACACGCGCCACCTACGGTGACCGGCAGCTCCAACGCCAGCGCCACAGAAGGACAAAAGCCCCACTTGGGTGCCGAAGCGAACTCTCCCAGCACAGCGCACGCGCCAACACGTCCGCACAGCTGCGATACAAACCACCTGCGAGAACCGCAGAGGCGACCGAGCAGCAGACGGCGTCGCGGCGCCGAGCGCCGGGCGGCGGCGCATCCTCAGCGCACACAGTCCTCAATCGGACCAGCACACTGCAGATGTCCACCGCGCTTCGCACCGGGCCCGCGAGGACCTACTTTGGCCGCACGGCGCCGCGTGCAGGGTGCGCCGGCGCGCAGCTGCGCCGCCTGCCGCCTCCGTCGGCCGGCGCGCCTGCCACTGGCCGCCCCCACCAGCCGGCTGTAGCGCGTGCGCCCACGCACCGCGCGGCCAGCACGCCGGGAGGCCCCCCCTCACCGGCCGGGGACGGTCCCACCCAGCCACCGCCGCGTATCGCTTCACACCCAGATGCCATTCACGTTCGTGGGCATGGTGGGTATCGCTGGAACAACCGGTTGGTAGCTCAACCGATCGTCGCCATCACTGATTCACCTCTAGCGAGAACAACCGCACCACAACGGTTTACCAGTTGTTCATTTGCGTAACGTCACCAGCAAACGTAGGCGTCCATCGCCATTTGCAAATTCAACGATTGTTGCATGCCTGTGTCAGGTGTCACGACACACTATGTCTGCCCACATACACGCAACAACATGTGCACGCTTCGCGAACACGTGGAAGGTGGCCCCCGTACGTATGCGATGTCCATTGCGCGAACGACTGTCAACCGGCCTCTGTCGCATGTCGCAGATGTGGAACGCAGTGCACCATGCTATCACGGTGTGTGAGAAGAGACGACTACGTCTGACAACACGCGCCACTACATCAACAGACGGCTCATGCTGATCGCCATCCAGGGCATACCACACTGCAATCCAGCTCTTATAGGGAGACGACACGTAGCTGAGTGCACAACATTTGGACCGCATGGTTCGCCGTTGTTGGCGCAGTCGTTGTACGGTCACATGTACCACGATGTATCATTCAGTACATGAGGACCAATGTGCAGTACAGTGTGTGATTTGGACGTACAACATCAGCGGACAGTTGACACAGGCCGTACCACAGCGTAGGCTAAGTGCTTCGCCATGCGAATGCCAATGAACAACTGCAAATGCCAATGAACAACTGCAAAGGGCATTGAGCATGTACGTCCTGCTGCCATCCACATTACAGTGTATAGCTGCAAGGTGTTTAACATGAAGCGATACACTGGGGACCGGGCAGTGCGAGTAGCAAACTATATTGCGGGGGTTGCAGTTAGGCAACACTACACTAATTTAACGCGTCGTATGACAATTACAGAGCAGGTTAAGGCCCAACGTGTGTTGGGTTAAGGCCCAACGTGTGTTGGGTTAAGGCCCAACGTGTGTTGGGTTAAGGCCCAACGTGTGTTGGGTTAAGGCCCAACGTGTGTTGGGTTAAGGCCCAACGTGTGTTGGGTTAAGGCCCAACGTGTGTTGGGTTAAGGCCCAACGTGTGTTGGGTTAAGGCCCAACGTGTGTTGGGTTAAGGCCCAACGTGTGTTGGGTTAAGGCCCAACGTGTGTTGGGTTAAGGCCCAACGTGTGTTGGGTTAAGGCCCAACGTGTGTTGGGTTAAGGCCCAACGTGTGTTGGGTTAAGGCCCAACGTGTGTTGGGTTAAGGCCCAACATAGGTTGGGTTAAGGCCCAACATAGGTTGGGTTAAGGCCCAACATAGGTTGGGTTAAGGCGCAACATAGGTTGGGTTAAGGCGCAACATAGGTTGGGTTAAGGCGCAACATAGGTTGGGTTAAGGCGCAACATAGGTTGGGTTAAGGCGCAACATAGGTTGGGTTAAGGCGCAACATAGGTTGGGTTAAGGCGCAACATAGGTTGGGTTAAGGCGCAACATAGGTTAGGTTAAGGCGCAACATAGGTTAGGTTAAGGCGCAACATAGGTTAGGTTAAGGCGCAACATAGGTTAGGTTAAGGCGCAACATAGGTTGGGTTAAGGCGCAACATAGGTTGGGTTAAGGCGCAACATAGGTTAGGTTAAGGCGCAACATAGGTTAGGTTAAGGCGCAACATAGGTTAGGTTAAGGCGCAACATAGGTTAGGTTAAGGCGCAACATAGGTTAGGTTAAGGCGCAACATAGGTTAGGTTAAGGCGCAACATAGGTTAGGTTAAGGCGCAACATAGGTTAGGTTAAGGCGCAACATAGGTTAGGTTAAGGCGCAACATAGGTTAGGTTAAGGCGCAACATAGGTTAGGTTAAGGCGCAACATAGGTTAGGTTAAGGCGCAACATAGGTTAGGTTAAGGCGCAACATAGGTTAGGTTAAGGCGCAACATAGGTTAGGTTAAGGCGCAACATAGGTTAGGTTAAGGCGCAACATAGGTTAGGTTGAGGCACAATATAGGTTAGGTTGAGGTACCGTATAGGTTAGGTTAAGGTACAGTATAGTTTAGGTTAAGGTACAGTATAGTTTAGGTTAAGGTACAGTATAGTTTAGGTTAAGGTACAGTATAGTTTAGGTTAAGGTACAGTATAGTTTAGGTTAAGGTACAGTATAGTTTAGGTTAAGGTACAGTATAGTTTAGGTTAAGGTACACATTGTTGTATGGAAAGGTGTAATGGGGGGGGGGGGGGGGGCGGCCGGTCGGTTTGTTGATTGTGATTATAGTAAGTGGATGCCTGCGGCATCATCTGATTTGCCACGTCAGGATGCACCTTTGGCTCATGACAGGCGGCGCTCCGATTCCATGCTTGTGGCAGACCTGTGTCTTTCATTCCTGCCATTGTTTGTGTGCTGTGAGAGGAGGCAGTATTGTGATGTTGGGTGCACCCCTGTGTAGGACATGTGTGGGTGTTGGTGGCTTAGCTGAGCAATGGTGGTTGTCGGGGGGGTGGGATATTCCGTTTTCTGAGTGGACCTCCCAGTCTGGTTATGACAGTGTGGATTGTCTCATGTGGCGGAGAGGATGCACTGGGTGTTGTTCCATGCTGGTGCTTACATATTGTCTGTGTGCGTGTTACAGGCGGAGAGTAGTGCGTGATAAGAGTGTGTGGCTGCCGTGTGGTTGTGATTGTGAGCAGAGTCTTTCAGCATGTATACGGACAGTTGTATATATTATCTGTATTCTGATGGGTCTATGTATTACTAATCAGCGCCGTGTATACGTTTAATCCGGTTCCAGTCGAAACTGTTGTATCTCTGTACATTAGTGACACGGCGAGCGCGCTATGTAGCTACTCGTCTCGGCAGCTTCCACCGGTGTATGGCAAATGATTATAAGCAATGAGTCGAGTCGTCAATACCGATAGTGTGACGTCACATGTCTGGGGTGGGGGACGCTGCGCCCTTCCGGTGGGTCATGGCCTAGAAAGACGCTCCCCACGCAGGGGGGCTTGGACTGTCATAAACTCTTCCGAGTAATATACTTGCCGTACGTTTTTGCGACTGCGAGTGCAACGCCCACCGGTACCGACATGGATGGAGCGCCTCCTAGCTGACCGCTCAGCATCGGCATTCGTACAGAGAGCAACGCGATCGCGTCTCTAGCTCGTAACTGGTACAGCTCGCAGCTCATGTATAGGGACAGCGGGAATGTCGCATATTGGACATAACTCTTCATGAAACGCAAGTTATAGGGGTGGATTGCACATTGCGACTGCGGGAAAAGTCCGCCGTTCATCCGCTGGAGTTGCGAGTTGGGCGGTTAGGGTGGGGCGCCGGTGGAGTGATTGCCGGTCGACGATTTCGTGCGGCAGAGGCGCTGGCGTTGGGGTGCTGTGGTCGACAGAGGACGCAGGCTTTGTGGGTGGGGTCGAAAGATGGGCACTGTGGGCCCATCGCTGTCTTAGTCGGCTTGGCGTCTCATAGATGGCGGTATCGTCGTTGCAGGACGTCATGCCGCGGGAGACCTACAGATGGCGCTGTGTTTTGTGGTGCGCTCGACATGGCGGACGTAGTGTTGTC
>NW_026047248.1:50000-52500 GCF_023864345.2 Schistocerca serialis cubense
TCGGCCCCTCCGGCGGCGGCCCGGTGGTGTCGGCCGCGAAGTCCTCGGCTGCGTCGACGGGCGGCGCAGCGGCCTCGCCCGCGTCAGGCAGCGGGCTCGCCGCTCCCCGGCGGGACGCCGGCTCTTCCCCCCGACCGATCTCAAGCGCCTCCATGAATTGGCGGACAAGCTGCTTGTGGGCAGCTTGCCGCCGTCGGCACTTGATTGCCTCAAGCGTTCGGTCGGGGAACATCCTGATGAGCTCTTGATTTACAAAGAAGAACCGGGCGTCCCTCTCGAGGAACAGTTCGGCCTCTGCCTTGGCGAGCGACAGGACTTCTTCCTCCGTCCACCTCGCGCGATGCCTCTCCGTGACGATCTCCGCGTTGGCGGCCGCAAGATGTTGGCGGCGGCGATGGACCCCGAGACCGTTCTTGGTTGTAAAGCTGCGGTGGCACTCACTACAGGTATACATAGCTGCAAAAGTTACAAGATTTTCGGCACGGCCGGTTGGCCGGCTAGGTGCTGGGGGAGTTGGGGTGGCACCTTCAGCGGAAGGGCCACCACTTATTCTCTGCTTACTGCCCCCAACTAAAAAAGGGATAGTGCGAGGGGGGGCTGGTAACCCCCCCAAGCCCCTGGTGCGGTCTTCCACTCTGCGAAATCAGCGGGCCCACGAGAAGGGGAGAAGACCGCAGGAGAGGAGAGGCTAAGAGGGCTAGGCCCATGTATTGCGCATCACTCTCCCTGTAACTATAACCCAAGGAAGGCACCTCGCAGCAGCAGCACGACTACATCAAGACCGCACTTCGAGAAGCCAAGTCCGGATGCAGCCACACCGCCGCCACTTGGCCGCCTTAAGAGAGTCATAGTTACTCCCGCCGTTTACCCGCGCTTGCTTGAATTTCTTCACGTTGACATTCAGAGCACTGGGCAGAAATCACATTGCGTCAACACCCGCTAGGGCCATCGCAATGCTTTGTTTTAATTAGACAGTCGGATTCCCCCAGTCCGTGCCAGTTCTGAGTTGATCGTTGAATGGCGGCCGAAGAGAATCCGCGCACCCGCGCGCCCCCGGAGGAGCACGCTAAGGCGGACGCGGCCTCGCAGCAAGGAAGATCCGTGGGAGGCCAAGGCACGGGACCGAGCTCGGATCCTGCACGCAGGTTGAAGCACCGGGGCGCGAACGCCGCGCAGGCGCGCGCATCCTGCACCGCCGGCCAGCACGAGGCCAACCAACGGCGAGAGCAGACCACGCCCGCGCTAAACGCCCGCACTTACCGGCACCCCTACGGCACTCACCTCGCCCAGGCCCGGCACGTTAGCGCTGACCCACTTCCCGACCAAGCCCGACACGCCCCGATCCTCAGAGCCAATCCTTATCCCGAAGTTACGGATCCAATTTGCCGACTTCCCTTACCTACATTATTCTATCGACTAGAGGCTCTTCACCTTGGAGACCTGCTGCGGATATGGGTACGAACCGGCGCGACACCTCCACGTGGCCCTCTCCCGGATTTTCAAGGTCCGAGGGGAAGATCGGGACACCGCCGCAACTGCGGTGCTCTTCGCGTTCCAAACCCTATCTCCCTGCTAGAGGATTCCAGGGAACTCGAACGCTCATGCAGAAAAGAAAACTCTTCCCCGATCTCCCGACGGCGTCTCCGGGTCCTTTTGGGTTACCCCGACGAGCATCTCTAAAAGAGGGGCCCGACTTGTATCGGTTCCGCTGCCGGGTTCCGGAATAGGAACCGGATTCCCTTTCGCCCAACGGGGGCCAGCACAAAGTGCATCATGCTATGACGGCCCCCATCAACATCGGATTTCTCCTAGGGCTTAGGATCGACTGACTCGTGTGCAACGGCTGTTCACACGAAACCCTTCTCCGCGTCAGCCCTCCAGGGCCTCGCTGGAGTATTTGCTACTACCACCAAGATCTGCACCGACGGCGGCTCCAGGCAGGCTCACGCCCAGACCCTTCTGCGCCCACCGCCGCGACCCTCCTACTCGTCAGGGCTTCGCGGCCGGCCGCAAGGACCGGCCATGACTGCCAGACTGACGGCCGAGTATAGGCACGACGCTTCAGCGCCATCCATTTTCAGGGCTAGTTGCTTCGGCAGGTGAGTTGTTACACACTCCTTAGCGGATTCCGACTTCCATGGCCACCGTCCTGCTGTCTTAAGCAACCAACGCCTTTCATGGTTTCCCATGAGCGTCGATTCGGGCGCCTTAACTCGGCGTTTGGTTCATCCCACAGCGCCAGTTCTGCTTACCAAAAGTGGCCCACTTGGCACTCCGATCCGAGTCGTTTGCTCGCGGCTTCAGCATATCAAGCAAGCCGGAGATCTCACCCATTTAAAGTTTGAGAATAGGTTGAGGTCGTTTCGGCCCCAAGGCCTCTAATCATTCGCTTTACCGGATGAGACTCGTACGAGCACCAGCTATCCTGAGGGAAACTTCGGAGGGAACCAGCTACTAGATGGTTCGATTAGTCTTTCGCCCCTATACCCAGCTCCGACGA
>NW_026047248.1:55000-60000 GCF_023864345.2 Schistocerca serialis cubense
CGGTGTCCGGGCCTGGTGAGGTTTCCCGTGTTGAGTCAAATTAAGCCGCAGGCTCCACTCCTGGTGGTGCCCTTCCGTCAATTCCTTTAAGTTTCAGCTTTGCAACCATACTTCCCCCGGAACCCAAAAGCTTTGGTTTCCCGGAGGCTGCCCGCCGAGTGATCGGAGGAACTGCGGCGGATCGCTGGCTGGCATCGTTTATGGTTAGAACTAGGGCGGTATCTGATCGCCTTCGAACCTCTAACTTTCGTTCTTGATTAATGAAAACATACTTGGCAAATGCTTTCGCTTCTGTTCGTCTTGCGACGATCCAAGAATTTCACCTCTAACGTCGCAATACGAATGCCCCCGCCTGTCCCTATTAATCATTACCTCGGGTTCCGAAAACCAACAAAATAGAACCGAGGTCCTATTCCATTATTCCATGCACACAGTATTCAGGCGGGCTTGCCTGCTTTAAGCACTCTAATTTGTTCAAAGTAAACGTGCCAGCCCACCGAGACACTCACTCAAGAGCACCCTGGTAGGATTGCAACGGGGTCCGCCTCGGGACGCACGAGCACGCACGAGGCGCGTCGCACGCCTTCAGCTCGCCCCACCGGCAGGACGTCCCACGATACATGCCAGTTAAACACCGACGGGCGGTGAACCAACAGCGTGGGACACAAATCCAACTACGAGCTTTTTAACCGCAACAACTTTAATATACGCTATTGGAGCTGGAATTACCGCGGCTGCTGGCACCAGACTTGCCCTCCAATAGATACTCGTTAAAGGATTTAAAGTGTACTCATTCCGATTACGGGGCCTCGGATGAGTCCCGTATCGTTATTTTTCGTCACTACCTCCCCGTGCCGGGAGTGGGTAATTTGCGCGCCTGCTGCCTTCCTTGGATGTGGTAGCCGTTTCTCAGGCTCCCTCTCCGGAATCGAACCCTGATTCCCCGTTACCCGTTACAACCATGGTAGGCGCAGAACCTACCATCGACAGTTGATAAGGCAGACAATTGAAAGATGCGTCGCCGGTACGAGGACCGTGCGATCAGCCCAAAGTTATTCAGAGTCACCAAGGCAAACGGACCGGACGAGCCGACCGATTGGTTTTGATCTAATAAAAGCGTCCCTTCCATCTCTGGTCGGGACTCTGTTTGCATGTATTAGCTCTAGAATTACCACAGTTATCCAAGTAACGTGGGTACGATCTAAGGAACCATAACTGATTTAATGAGCCATTCGCGGTTTCACCTTAATGCGGCTTGTACTGAGACATGCATGGCTTAATCTTTGAGACAAGCATATGACTACTGGCAGGATCAACCAGGGAGCTGCGTCAACTAGAGCTGAGCAGCCGGCCGCCCGGGAGTGTGTCCCGGGGGCCCGCGCGAACACGCAAGCGTCCGCTCAATTATTCTGCAAACAGGAGGAGGCTGAGCTCCCCTGCACCATACACCTCGAAACCCTCTCAGGTCCCGGCGGCGCGCAGCGCCGTCCTAAGTACTTGGTCGGGTTCGAGAGAGGCGCAATCGCCCGGGGTTTGGCGAGTAGACGCTTTAGGTGCGACCACCCGTGCTCCCAACTGAGCTTGCCGCTGCCGACAGAGGCCCGGGAGCGTGCTGTCGTGGCATTGCCGGCGGGAGACAACACGCGCCACCTACGGTGACCGGCAGCTCCAACGCCAGCGCCACAGAAGGACAAAAGCCCCACTTGGGTGCCGAAGCGAACTCTCCCAGCACAGCGCACGCGCCAACACGTCCGCACAGCTGCGATACAAACCACCTGCGAGAACCGCAGAGGCGACCGAGCAGCAGACGGCGTCGCGGCGCCGAGCGCCGGGCGGCGGCGCATCCTCAGCGCACACAGTCCTCAATCGGACCAGCACACTGCAGATGTCCACCGCGCTTCGCACCGGGCCCGCGAGGACCTACTTTGGCCGCACGGCGCCGCGTGCAGGGTGCGCCGGCGCGCAGCTGCGCCGCCTGCCGCCTCCGTCGGCCGGCGCGCCTGCCACTGGCCGCCCCCACCAGCCGGCTGTAGCGCGTGCGCCCACGCACCGCGCGGCCAGCACGCCGGGAGGCCCCCCCTCACCGGCCGGGGACGGTCCCACCCAGCCACCGCCGCGTATCGCTTCACACCCAGATGCCATTCACGTTCGTGGGCATGGTGGGTATCGCTGGAACAACCGGTTGGTAGCTCAACCGATCGTCGCCATCACTGATTCACCTCTAGCGAGAACAACCGCACCACAACGGTTTACCAGTTGTTCATTTGCGTAACGTCACCAGCAAACGTAGGCGTCCATCGCCATTTGCAAATTCAACGATTGTTGCATGCCTGTGTCAGGTGTCACGACACACTATGTCTGCCCACATACACGCAACAACATGTGCACGCTTCGCGAACACGTGGAAGGTGGCCCCCGTACGTATGCGATGTCCATTGCGCGAACGACTGTCAACCGGCCTCTGTCGCATGTCGCAGATGTGGAACGCAGTGCACCATGCTATCACGGTGTGTGAGAAGAGACGACTACGTCTGACAACACGCGCCACTACATCAACAGACGGCTCATGCTGATCGCCATCCAGGGCATACCACACTGCAATCCAGCTCTTATAGGGAGACGACACGTAGCTGAGTGCACAACATTTGGACCGCATGGTTCGCCGTTGTTGGCGCAGTCGTTGTACGGTCACATGTACCACGATGTATCATTCAGTACATGAGGACCAATGTGCAGTACAGTGTGTGATTTGGACGTACAACATCAGCGGACAGTTGACACAGGCCGTACCACAGCGTAGGCTAAGTGCTTCGCCATGCGAATGCCAATGAACAACTGCAAATGCCAATGAACAACTGCAAAGGGCATTGAGCATGTACGTCCTGCTGCCATCCACATTACAGTGTATAGCTGCAAGGTGTTTAACATGAAGCGATACACTGGGGACCGGGCAGTGCGAGTAGCAAACTATATTGCGGGGGTTGCAGTTAGGCAACACTACACTAATTTAACGCGTCGTATGACAATTACAGAGCAGGTTAAGGCCCAACGTGTGTTGGGTTAAGGCCCAACGTGTGTTGGGTTAAGGCCCAACGTGTGTTGGGTTAAGGCCCAACGTGTGTTGGGTTAAGGCCCAACGTGTGTTGGGTTAAGGCCCAACGTGTGTTGGGTTAAGGCCCAACGTGTGTTGGGTTAAGGCCCAACGTGTGTTGGGTTAAGGCCCAACGTGTGTTGGGTTAAGGCCCAACGTGTGTTGGGTTAAGGCCCAACGTGTGTTGGGTTAAGGCCCAACGTGTGTTGGGTTAAGGCCCAACGTGTGTTGGGTTAAGGCCCAACGTGTGTTGGGTTAAGGCCCAACGTGTGTTGGGTTAAGGCCCAACGTGTGTTGGGTTAAGGCCCAACGTGTGTTGGGTTAAGGCCCAACGTGTGTTGGGTTAAGGCCCAACATAGGTTGGGTTAAGGCCCAACATAGGTTGGGTTAAGGCCCAACATAGGTTGGGTTAAGGCGCAACATAGGTTGGGTTAAGGCGCAACATAGGTTGGGTTAAGGCGCAACATAGGTTGGGTTAAGGCGCAACATAGGTTGGGTTAAGGCGCAACATAGGTTGGGTTAAGGCGCAACATAGGTTGGGTTAAGGCGCAACATAGGTTGGGTTAAGGCGCAACATAGGTTAGGTTAAGGCGCAACATAGGTTAGGTTAAGGCGCAACATAGGTTAGGTTAAGGCGCAACATAGGTTAGGTTAAGGCGCAACATAGGTTAGGTTAAGGCGCAACATAGGTTAGGTTAAGGCGCAACATAGGTTAGGTTAAGGCGCAACATAGGTTAGGTTAAGGCGCAACATAGGTTAGGTTAAGGCGCAACATAGGTTAGGTTAAGGCGCAACATAGGTTAGGTTAAGGCGCAACATAGGTTAGGTTAAGGCGCAACATAGGTTAGGTTAAGGCGCAACATAGGTTAGGTTAAGGCGCAACATAGGTTAGGTTAAGGCGCAACATAGGTTAGGTTAAGGCGCAACATAGGTTAGGTTAAGGCGCAACATAGGTTAGGTTAAGGCGCAACATAGGTTAGGTTAAGGCGCAACATAGGTTAGGTTAAGGCGCAACATAGGTTAGGTTAAGGCGCAACATAGGTTAGGTTAAGGCGCAACATAGGTTAGGTTAAGGCGCAACATAGGTTAGGTTAAGGCGCAACATAGGTTAGGTTGAGGCACAATATAGGTTAGGTTGAGGTACCGTATAGGTTAGGTTAAGGTACAGTATAGTTTAGGTTAAGGTACAGTATAGTTTAGGTTAAGGTACAGTATAGTTTAGGTTAAGGTACAGTATAGTTTAGGTTAAGGTACAGTATAGTTTAGGTTAAGGTACAGTATAGTTTAGGTTAAGGTACAGTATAGTTTAGGTTAAGGTACACATTGTTGTATGGAAAGGTGTAATGGGGGGGGGGGGGGGGGGCGGCCGGTCGGTTTGTTGATTGTGATTATAGTAAGTGGATGCCTGCGGCATCATCTGATTTGCCACGTCAGGATGCACCTTTGGCTCATGACAGGCGGCGCTCCGATTCCATGCTTGTGGCAGACCTGTGTCTTTCATTCCTGCCATTGTTTGTGTGCTGTGAGAGGAGGCAGTATTGTGATGTTGGGTGCACCCCTGTGTAGGACATGTGTGGGTGTTGGTGGCTTAGCTGAGCAATGGTGGTTGTCGGGGGGGTGGGATATTCCGTTTTCTGAGTGGACCTCCCAGTCTGGTTATGACAGTGTGGATTGTCTCATGTGGCGGAGAGGATGCACTGGGTGTTGTTCCATGCTGGTGCTTACATATTGTCTGTGTGCGTGTTACAGGCGGAGAGTAGTGCGTGATAAGAGTGTGTGGCTGCCGTGTGGTTGTGATTGTGAGCAGAGTCTTTCAGCATGTATACGGACAGTTGTATATATTATCTGTATTCTGATGGGTCTATGTATTACTAATCAGCGCCGTGTATACGTTTAATCCGGTTCCAGT
>NW_026047248.1:65000-67500 GCF_023864345.2 Schistocerca serialis cubense
GGGGGATGAATGCCCGCTGACGTTCGTCCACAGCACATGCACGCATCAGGCGTGACGCGAGAACCTTGTGAAAGGTCCGCGCCAACACCGAGCAGACCGTAATGGGGCGAAAGTCAGCGGGGGATGTTGGTGCAGCCGTTTTGGGGAGAAGTGACGTCCGGGCGCGAAGCAGACGCTCGGGGAGGGCGCGGGCCAGGAGGAAGAGGTTCAAGAGTTTCACCAGGACTTCATGCGGCAGGCGCCGCAGCTCCGCTGGAGTCAGGCCGTCCGGCCCGGCTGCCGATCCCCTGGGCGGCAAGGCAGCAGCGACCTCCTCACGTGTGACCGGCCCCCATAGGCACTCAGGAGCGACAGGCTCCGAGTGCGGGAGAAGGCGGTCACGGATGAAGCCGGCGGTGGAGATCGGCTTCTTCGTGAAGAGGTCCGCCCAGAAGTCCAGCAGACCGGGGATGTCGGGTGGCGGCTGCAGCAGGGTGCCGTCCAGCAAGCCGCGCACGCAACGTGCACGCGACCTACGGAAGGCGTCCTGTGTCCGCGCGTATTCCCAGCGGCGCCGCTTGCGCTTCTGCAGCGGCGGGGCGGCAGGCGGCCGCTTAGATGGTTGGCGCGGCCGCTGTGTCCTGGTGATCGACCTCTCCCCCCTGGACCCGACCGACGCAAGGGCATCCGGGAGCATGCCCAGGATGACATCGGGCGGCGTGCCCCGCCCCAGACCAATGACTCGATCCAGGGCAGAGAAACGCTGGGGGAAGAGAGTCATAGTTACTCCCGCCGTTTACCCGCGCTTGCTTGAATTTCTTCACGTTGACATTCAGAGCACTGGGCAGAAATCACATTGCGTCAACACCCGCTAGGGCCATCGCAATGCTTTGTTTTAATTAGACAGTCGGATTCCCCCAGTCCGTGCCAGTTCTGAGTTGATCGTTGAATGGCGGCCGAAGAGAATCCGCGCACCCGCGCGCCCCCGGAGGAGCACGCTAAGGCGGACGCGGCCTCGCAGCAAGGAAGATCCGTGGGAGGCCAAGGCACGGGACCGAGCTCGGATCCTGCACGCAGGTTGAAGCACCGGGGCGCGAACGCCGCGCAGGCGCGCGCATCCTGCACCGCCGGCCAGCACGAGGCCAACCAACGGCGAGAGCAGACCACGCCCGCGCTAAACGCCCGCACTTACCGGCACCCCTACGGCACTCACCTCGCCCAGGCCCGGCACGTTAGCGCTGACCCACTTCCCGACCAAGCCCGACACGCCCCGATCCTCAGAGCCAATCCTTATCCCGAAGTTACGGATCCAATTTGCCGACTTCCCTTACCTACATTATTCTATCGACTAGAGGCTCTTCACCTTGGAGACCTGCTGCGGATATGGGTACGAACCGGCGCGACACCTCCACGTGGCCCTCTCCCGGATTTTCAAGGTCCGAGGGGAAGATCGGGACACCGCCGCAACTGCGGTGCTCTTCGCGTTCCAAACCCTATCTCCCTGCTAGAGGATTCCAGGGAACTCGAACGCTCATGCAGAAAAGAAAACTCTTCCCCGATCTCCCGACGGCGTCTCCGGGTCCTTTTGGGTTACCCCGACGAGCATCTCTAAAAGAGGGGCCCGACTTGTATCGGTTCCGCTGCCGGGTTCCGGAATAGGAACCGGATTCCCTTTCGCCCAACGGGGGCCAGCACAAAGTGCATCATGCTATGACGGCCCCCATCAACATCGGATTTCTCCTAGGGCTTAGGATCGACTGACTCGTGTGCAACGGCTGTTCACACGAAACCCTTCTCCGCGTCAGCCCTCCAGGGCCTCGCTGGAGTATTTGCTACTACCACCAAGATCTGCACCGACGGCGGCTCCAGGCAGGCTCACGCCCAGACCCTTCTGCGCCCACCGCCGCGACCCTCCTACTCGTCAGGGCTTCGCGGCCGGCCGCAAGGACCGGCCATGACTGCCAGACTGACGGCCGAGTATAGGCACGACGCTTCAGCGCCATCCATTTTCAGGGCTAGTTGCTTCGGCAGGTGAGTTGTTACACACTCCTTAGCGGATTCCGACTTCCATGGCCACCGTCCTGCTGTCTTAAGCAACCAACGCCTTTCATGGTTTCCCATGAGCGTCGATTCGGGCGCCTTAACTCGGCGTTTGGTTCATCCCACAGCGCCAGTTCTGCTTACCAAAAGTGGCCCACTTGGCACTCCGATCCGAGTCGTTTGCTCGCGGCTTCAGCATATCAAGCAAGCCGGAGATCTCACCCATTTAAAGTTTGAGAATAGGTTGAGGTCGTTTCGGCCCCAAGGCCTCTAATCATTCGCTTTACCGGATGAGACTCGTACGAGCACCAGCTATCCTGAGGGAAACTTCGGAGGGAACCAGCTACTAGATGGTTCGATTAGTCTTTCGCCCCTATACCCAGCTCCGACGATCGATTTGCACGTCAGAATCGCTACGGACCTCCATCAGGGTTTCCCCTGACTTCGTCCTGGCCAGGCATAGTTCACCATCTTTCGGGTC
>NW_026047248.1:72500-75000 GCF_023864345.2 Schistocerca serialis cubense
ACCACACTGCAATCCAGCTCTTATAGGGAGACGACACGTAGCTGAGTGCACAACATTTGGACCGCATGGTTCGCCGTTGTTGGCGCAGTCGTTGTACGGTCACATGTACCACGATGTATCATTCAGTACATGAGGACCAATGTGCAGTACAGTGTGTGATTTGGACGTACAACATCAGCGGACAGTTGACACAGGCCGTACCACAGCGTAGGCTAAGTGCTTCGCCATGCGAATGCCAATGAACAACTGCAAATGCCAATGAACAACTGCAAAGGGCATTGAGCATGTACGTCCTGCTGCCATCCACATTACAGTGTATAGCTGCAAGGTGTTTAACATGAAGCGATACACTGGGGACCGGGCAGTGCGAGTAGCAAACTATATTGCGGGGGTTGCAGTTAGGCAACACTACACTAATTTAACGCGTCGTATGACAATTACAGAGCAGGTTAAGGCCCAACGTGTGTTGGGTTAAGGCCCAACGTGTGTTGGGTTAAGGCCCAACGTGTGTTGGGTTAAGGCCCAACGTGTGTTGGGTTAAGGCCCAACGTGTGTTGGGCTAAGGCCCAACGTGTGTTGGGTTAAGGCCCAACGTGTGTTGGGTTAAGGCCCAACGTGTGTTGGGTTAAGGCCCAACGTGTGTTGGGTTAAGGCCCAACGTGTGTTGGGTTAAGGCCCAACGTGTGTTGGGTTAAGGCCCAACGTGTGTTGGGTTAAGGCCCAACGTGTGTTGGGTTAAGGCCCAACGTGTGTTGGGTTAAGGCCCAACGTGTGTTGGGTTAAGGCCCAACGTGTGTTGGGTTAAGGCCCAACGTGTGTTGGGTTAAGGCCCAACGTGTGTTGGGTTAAGGCCCAACGTGTGTTGGGTTAAGGCCCAACATAGGTTGGGTTAAGGCCCAACATAGGTTGGGGTTAAGGCGCAACATAGGTTGGGTTAAGGCGCAACATAGGTTGGGTTAAGGCGCAACATAGGTTGGGTTAAGGCGCAACATAGGTTGGGTTAAGGCGCAACATAGGTTGGGTTAAGGCGCAACATAGGTTGGGTTAAGGCGCAACATAGGTTGGGTTTAAGGCGCAACATAGGTTAGGTAGGCGCAACATAGGTTAGGTTAAGGCGCAACATAGGTTAGGTTAAGGCGCAACATAGGTTAGGTTAAGGCGCAACATAGGTTAGGTTAAGGCGCAACATAGGTTAGGTTAAGGCGCAACATAGGTTAGGTTAAGGCGCAACATAGGTTAGGTTAAGGCGCAACATAGGTTAGGTTAAGGCGCAACATAGGTTAGGTTAAGGCGCAACATAGGTTAGGTTAAGGCGCAACATAGGTTAGGTTAAGGCGCAACATAGGTTAGGTTAAGGCGCAACATAGGTTAGGTTAAGGCGCAACATAGGTTAGGTTAAGGCGCAACATAGGTTAGGTTAAGGCGCAACATAGGTTAGGTTAAGGCGCAACATAGGTTAGGTTAAGGCGCAACATAGGTTAGGTTAAGGCGCAACATAGGTTAGGTTAAGGCGCAACATAGGTTAGGTTAAGGCGCAACATAGGTTAGGTTAAGGCGCAACATAGGTTAGGTTAAGGCGCAACATAGGTTAGGTTAAGGCGCAACATAGGTTAGGTTGAGGCACAATATAGGTTAGGTTGAGGTACCGTATAGGTTAGGTTAAGGTACAGTATAGTTTAGGTTAAGGTACAGTATAGTTTAGGTTAAGGTACAGTATAGTTTAGGTTAAGGTACAGTATAGTTTAGGTTAAGGTACAGTATAGTTTAGGTTAAGGTACAGTATAGTTTAGGTTAAGGTACAGTATAGTTTAGGTTAAGGTACACATTGTTGTATGGAAAGGTGTAATGGGGGGGGGGGGGGGCGGCCGGTCGGTTTGTTGATTGTGATTATAGTAAGTGGATGCCTGCGGCATCATCTGATTTGCCACGTCAGGATGCACCTTTGGCTCATGACAGGCGGCGCTCCGATTCCATGCTTGTGGCAGACCTGTGTCTTTCATTCCTGCCATTGTTTGTGTGCTGTGAGAGGAGGCAGTATTGTGATGTTGGGTGCACCCCTGTGTAGGACATGTGTGGGTGTTGGTGGCTTAGCTGAGCAATGGTGGTTGTCGGGGGGGTGGGATATTCCGTTTTCTGAGTGGACCTCCCAGTCTGGTTATGACAGTGTGGATTGTCTCATGTGGCGGAGAGGATGCACTGGGTGTTGTTCCATGCTGGTGCTTACATATTGTCTGTGTGCGTGTTACAGGCGGAGAGTAGTGCGTGATAAGAGTGTGTGGCTGCCGTGTGGTTGTGATTGTGAGCAGAGTCTTTCAGCATGTATACGGACAGTTGTATATATTATCTGTATTCTGATGGGTCTATGTATTACTAATCAGCGCCGTGTATACGTTTAATCCGGTTCCAGTCGAAACTGTTGTATCTCTGTACATTAGTGACACGGCGAGCGCGCTATGTAGCTACTCGTCTCGGCAGCTTCCACCGGTGTATGGCAAATGAT
>NW_026047248.1:80000-82500 GCF_023864345.2 Schistocerca serialis cubense
GGGCGAAAGTCAGCGGGGGATGTTGGTGCAGCCGTTTTCGGGAGAAGGGACGTCCGCGCGCGAAGCAGGCGTTCCGGAAGGGCGCGGGCCAGAAGGAAGAGATTCATCACTTTCACCAGGACTTCGTGCGGCAGGCGCCGCAACTCCGCTGGGGTAAGGCCGTCCGGCCCGGCTGCTGATCCCCTGGGCGGCAACGCGGCGGCGACCTCCTCACGTGTGACCGGCCCCCATATGCACTCGAGAGCGACAGGCTCTGAGTGCGGGAGGAGGCGGTCACGAATGAAGCCCGCGGTGGAGATGGGCTTCTTGGTGAAGAGGTCCGCCCAGAAGTCCAGCAGACCAGGGATGGCAGGTGGCGGCTGGAGCAGGGTGCCATCCAAGAGGCCGCGCACGCAACGCGCACGCGACCGTCGGAAGGCATCCTGCGTTCTCGCGTACTCCCAGCGGCGCCGCTTGCGCTTCTGCGTCGGCGGCGCGGCAGGCGGCCGCTTCGATGGTTGGCGCGGCCGCTGTGTCCTGGTGATCGATCTCTCCCCTCTGGACCCGACCGACGCAAGGGCATCCGGGAGCATGCCCAGGATGACATCGGGCGGCGTGCCCCGCCCCAGACCGATGACACGATCCAGGGCAGAGAAACGCTGGGCGGAAGCGGGTAGCCCCGCCAGATGCTCCCAGATGGCGGCGTCAGTCGGCCCCTCCGGCGGCGGCCCGGTGGTGTCGGCCGCGAAGTCCTCGGCTGCGTCGACGGGCGGCGCAGCGGCCTCGCCCGCGTCAGGCAGCGGGCTCGCCGCTCCCCGGCGGGACGCCGGCTCTTCCCCCCGACCGATCTCAAGCGCCTCCATGAATTGGCGGACAAGCTGCTTGTGGGCAGCTTGCCGCCGTCGGCACTTGATTGCCTCAAGCGTTCGGTCGGGGAACATCCTGATGAGCTCTTGATTTACAAAGAAGAACCGGGCGTCCCTCTCGAGGAACAGTTCGGCCTCTGCCTTGGCGAGCGACAGGACTTCTTCCTCCGTCCACCTCGCGCGATGCCTCTCCGTGACGATCTCCGCGTTGGCGGCCGCAAGGTGTTGGCGGCGGCGATGGACCCCGAGACCGTTTTTGGTGGTGAAGCTGCGGTGGCACTCACTACAGGCGTATACAGCTGCAAAAGTTACAAGATTTTCGGCACGGCCGGTTGGCCGGCTAGGTGCTGGGGGAGTTGGGGTGGCACCTTCAGCGGAAGGGCCACCACTTTTTCTCTGGTTACTGCCCCCAACTAAAAAAGGGATAGTGCGAGGGGGGGCTGGTAACCCCCCCAAGCCCCTGGTGCGGTCTTCCACTCTGCTAAAATCAGCGGGCCCACGAGAAGGGGAGAAGACCGCAGGAGAGGAGAGGCTAAGAGGGCTAGGCCCATGTATTGCGCATCACTCTCCCTGTAACTATAACCCAAGGAAGGCACCTCGCAGCAGCAGCACGACTACATCAAGACCGCACTTCGAAAAGCCAAGTCCGGATGCAGCCACACCGCCGCCACTTGGCCACCTTAAGAGAGTCATAGTTACTCCCGCCGTTTACCCGCGCTTGCTTGAATTTCTTCACGTTGACATTCAGAGCACTGGGCAGAAATCACATTGCGTCAACACCCGCTAGGGCCATCGCAATGCTTTGTTTTAATTAGACAGTCGGATTCCCCCAGTCCGTGCCAGTTCTGAGTTGATCGTTGAATGGCGGCCGAAGAGAATCCGCGCACCCGCGCGCCCCCCGGAGGAGCACGCTAAGGCGGACGCGGCCTCGCAGCAAGGAAGATCCGTGGGAGGCCAAGGCACGGGACCGAGCTCGGATCCTGCACGCAGGTTGAAGCACCGGGGCGCGAACGCCGCGCAGGCGCGCGCATCCTGCACCGCCGGCCAGCACGAGGCCAACCAACGGCGAGAGCAGACCACGCCCGCGCTAAACGCCCGCACTTACCGGCACCCCTACGGCACTCACCTCGCCCAGGCCCGGCACGTTAGCGCTGACCCACTTCCCGACCAAGCCCGACACGCCCCGATCCTCAGAGCCAATCCTTATCCCGAAGTTACGGATCCAATTTGCCGACTTCCCTTACCTACATTATTCTATCGACTAGAGGCTCTTCACCTTGGAGACCTGCTGCGGATATGGGTACGAACCGGCGCGACACCTCCACGTGGCCCTCTCCCGGATTTTCAAGGTCCGAGGGGAAGATCGGGACACCGCCGCAACTGCGGTGCTCTTCGCGTTCCAAACCCTATCTCCCTGCTAGAGGATTCCAGGGAACTCGAACGCTCATGCAGAAAAGAAAACTCTTCCCGATCTCCCGACGGCGTCTCCGGGTCCTTTTGGGTTACCCCGACGAGCATCTCTAAAAGAGGGGCCCGACTTGTATCGGTTCCGCTGCCGGGTTCCGGAATAGGAACCGGATTCCCTTTCGCCCAACGGGGGCCAGCACAAAGTGCATCATGCTATGACGGCCCCCATCAACATCGGATTTCTCCTA
>NW_026047249.1:2500-7500 GCF_023864345.2 Schistocerca serialis cubense
GTATTCAGGCGGGCTTGCCTGCTTTAAGCACTCTAATTTGTTCAAAGTAAACGTGCCGGCCCACCGAGACACTCAATAAAGAGCACCCTGGTAGGATTTCAACGGGGTCCGCCTCGGGACGCACGAGCACGCACGAGGCGGTCGCACGCCTTCGGCTCGCCCCACCGGCAGGACGTCCCACGATACATGCCAGTTAAACACCGACGGGCGGTGAACCAACAGCGTGGGACACAAATCCAACTACGAGCTTTTTAACCGCAACAACTTTAATATACGCTATTGGAGCTGGAATTACCGCGGCTGCTGGCACCAGACTTGCCCTCCAATAGATACTCGTTAAAGGATTTAAAGTGTACTCATTCCGATTACGGGGCCTCGGATGAGTCCCGTATCGTTATTTTTCGTCACTACCTCCCCGTGCCGGGAGTGGGTAATTTGCGCGCCTGCTGCCTTCCTTGGATGTGGTAGCCGTTTCTCAGGCTCCCTCTCCGGAATCGAACCCTGATTCCCCGTTACCCGTTACAACCATGGTAGGCGCAGAACCTACCATCGACAGTTGATAAGGCAGACATTTGAAAGATGCGTCGCCGGTACGAGGACCGTGCGATCAGCCCAAAGTTATTCAGAGTCACCAAGGCAAACGGACCGGACGAGCCGACCGATTGGTTTTGATCTAATAAAAGCGTCCCTTCCATCTCTGGTCGGGACTCTGTTTGCATGTATTAGCTCTAGAATTACCACAGTTATCCAAGTAACGTGGGTACGATCTAAGGAACCATAACTGATTTAATGAGCCATTCGCGGTTTCACCTTAATGCGGCTTGTACTGAGACATGCATGGCTTAATCTTTGAGACAAGCATATGACTACTGGCAGGATCAACCAGGGAGCTGCGTCAACTAGAGCTGAGCAGCCGGCCGCCCGGGAGTGTGTCCCGGGGGCCCGCGCGAACACGCAAGCGTCCGCTCAATTATTCTGCAAACAGGAGGAGGCTGAGCTCCCCTGCACAACACACCTCGAAACCCTCTCAGGTCCCGGCGGCGCGCAGCGCCGTCCTAAGTACTTGGTCGGGTTCGAGAGAGGCGCAATCGCCCGGAGTTAGGCGAGTAGACGCTTTAGGTGCGACCACCCGTGCTCCCAACTGAGCTTGCCGCTGCCGACAGAGGCCCGGGAGCGTGCTGTCGTGGCATTGCCGGCGGGAGACAACACGCGCCACCTACGGTGACCGGCAGCTCCAACGCCAGCGCCACAGAAGGACAAAAGCCCCACTTGGGTGCCGAAGCGAACTCTCCCAGCACAGCGCACGCGCCAACACGTCCGCACAGCTGCGATACAAACCACCTGCGAGAACCGCTGGGGCGACCGAGCAGCAGACGGCGTCGCGGCGCCGAGCGCCGGGCGGCGGCGCATCCTCAGCGCACACAGTCCTCAATCGGACCAGCACACTGCAGATGGCCACCGCGCTTCGCACCGGGCCCGCGAGGACCTACTTTGGCCGCAAGGCGCCGCGAGCAGGGGGCGCCGGCGCGCAGCTGCGCCGCCTGCCGCGTCCGTCGGCCGGCGCGCCTGCCACTGGCCGCCCCCACCAGCCGGCTGTAGCGCGTGCGCCCACGCACCGCGCTGCCAGCACGCCGGGCGGCCCCCCCTCACCGGCCGGGGACGGTCCCACCCAGCCACCGCCGCGTATCGCCTCACACCCAGATCCCCTTTCGCGTTCGTGGGCATGGTGGGTCCCCTTTCACGTTCGTGGGCATGGTGGGTATCCCTGAAACAACCGGTTAATAGCTCGACCGATCGTCGCCAACACTGATTCACCTCTAGCGAGAACAACCGCACCACAACGGGTTACCTGTTGTTCATTTGCGTAACGTCACCAGCAAACGTAGACGTCCATCGCCATTTGCAACGAGTATTGCATGCCTGTGTCAGGTGTCACAACACACTACGTCTGCCCACATAGACGCAACAACATGTGCACGCCTCGAGAACACGTGGAAGGTAGCCCCCGTACGTATGCGGTGTCCATTGCGCGAACGACTGTCAGCCGGCCTCTGCAGGATGTCGCAGATGTGGAACGCGGTGCAACATGCTATCACGGTGTGTGAGAAGAGACGACTACGTCCGAATACACGCTCCACTACATCAACAGACTGCTCATGCTGATCGCCATCCAGGGCGTCCGTTCCTCCCACACGTCTGAATGGCGTACCACACTGCAATCCAGCTCTTATAGGGAGACGACACGTAGCTGCGTGCACAATATTTGGACTGTATGGTCTGCCGTTGCTAGGCGCAGTCGTCGTACGGTCACACATGTGCCACGATGTATCATTCAGTACATACGGACCAATGTGCAGTACAGTTTGTGGGTTTTGCGTACATCGGCGGACAGGTGACAGGCCGTACCACAACGTAGGCTGAGTACGTCGGCATGCGAAGGGCATTGAACATGCAAACTTCTCAACGACCAGCTTGCGAAGGCAGGGGGGAAGGGGGGGGGGCATGTACGTCCTGCTGCTATCCACATTACAGTGTATAGCAGGAGCATGTGGAAAGTCAGCAACACCTGCAAGGTGTTTAACATGACGCGATACACAGGGGACCGGGCAGTGCGAATAGCGAACTATATTGCGAGGGTTGCGGTTAGGCAACACTACACTAATTTAACGAGTTGCATAACAATTACAGAGCAGGTTCAGCGACAACGTGCGTCAGGTTAAGGCGCAATATAGGTTAGGTTGAGGCACAATATAGGTTAGGTTAAGGCACAACATGGGTTACGTTAAGGCACAAATTGGGTTACGTTAAGGCACAACATGGGTTACGTTAAGGCACAACATGGGTTACGTTAAGGCACAAATTAGGTTACGTTAAGGCACAAATTAGGTTACGTTAAGGCACAAATTAGGTTACGTTAAGGCACAAATTAGGTTACGTTAAGGCACAAATTAGGTTACGTTAAGGCACAAATTAGGTTACGTTAAGGCACAAATTAGGTTACGTTAAGGCACAAATTAGGTTACGTTAAGGCACAAATTAGGTTACGTTAAGGCACAAATTAGGTTACGTTAAGGCACAAATTAGGTTACGTTAAGGCACAAATTAGGTTACGTTAAGGCACAAATTAGGTTACGTTAAGGCACAAATTAGGTTACGTTAAGGCACAAATTAGGTTACGTTAAGGCACAAATTAGGTTACGTTAAGGCACAAATTAGGTTACGTTAAGGCACAAATTAGGTTACGTTAAGGCACAAATTAGGTTACGTTAAGGTACAATATGGGTTAGGTTAAGGTACAATATGGGTTAGGTTAAGGTACAATATGGGTTAGGTTAAGGTACAATATGGGTTAGGTTAAGGTACAATATGGGTTAGGTTAAGGCACAACGTAGGTTAGGTTAAGGCACAACGTAGGTTAGGTTAAGGCACAACATAGGTTAGGTTAAGGCACAACATAGGTTAGGTTAAGGCACAACATAGGTTAGGTTAAGGCACAACATAGGTTAGGTTAAGGCACAACATAGGTTAGGTTAAGGCACAACATAGGTTAGGTTAAGGCACAACATAGGTTAGGTTAAGGCACAACATAGGTTAGGTTAAGGCACAACATAGGTTAGGTTAAGGCACAACATAGGTTAGGTTAAGGCACAACATAGGTTAGGTTAAGGCACAACATAGGTTAGGTTAAGGCACAACGTAGGTTAGGTTAAGGCACAACGTAGGTTAGGTTAAGGCACAACGTAGGTTAGGTTAAGGCACAACGTAGGTTAGGTTAAGGCACAACGTAGGTTAGGTTAAGGCACAACGTAGGTTAGGTTAAGGCACAACGTAGGTTAGGTTAAGGCACAACGTAGGTTAGGTTAAGGCACAACGTAGGTTAGGTTAAGGCACAACGTAGGTTAGGTTAAGGCACAACGTAGGTTAGGTTAAGGCACAACATAGGTTAGGTTAAGGCACAACATAGGTTAGGTTAAGGCACAACATAGGTTAGGTTAAGGCACAACATAGGTTAGGTTAAGGCACAACATAGGTTAGGTTAAGGCACAACATAGGTTAGGTTAAGGCACAACATAGGTTAGGTTAAGGCACAACATAGGTTAGGTTAAGGCACAACATAGGTTAGGTTAAGGCACAACATAGGTTAGGTTAAGGCACAACATAGGTTAGGTTAAGGCACAACATAGGTTAGGTTAAGGCACAACATAGGTTAGGTTAAGGCACAACATAGGTTAGGTTAAGGCACAACATAGGTTAGGTTAAGGCACAACGTAGGTTAGGTTAAGGCACAACGTAGGTTAGGTTAAGGCACAACGTAGGTTAGGTTAAGGCACAACGTAGGTTAGGTTAAGGCACAACGTAGGTTAGGTTAAGGCACAACGTAGGTTAGGTTAAGGCACAACGTAGGTTAGGTTAAGGTACAACGTAGGTTAGGTTAAGGTACAACGTAGGTTAGGTTAAGGTACAACGTAGGTTAGGTTAAGGTACAACGTAGGTTAGGTTAAGGTACAACGTAGGTTAGGTTAAGGTACAACGTAGGTTAGGTTAAGGTACAACGTAGGTTAGGTTAAGGTACAACGTAGGTTAGGTTAAGGTACAACGTAGGTTAGGTGAAGGCGCAATGTAGGTTAGGTTAAGGTACGATATACCTTAGGTTAAGGTACAATATCGCTTAGGTTAAGGTACAATATAGCTTAGGTTAAGGTACACGTTGTAGGGAAAGGTGTATTTTGGGGGGGGAGGGGGCGGCAGGTTCGTTGATAGTGATTATCGTAAGTGCATGCCTGCGGGATCATCCGATTTGTCACGTCAGGATGCACTTGTGGCTCATGACAGGCGGCGCTCCGATTCCAAGGTTGTGGCAGATCTGTGTCTTTCATTCCTGCCATTGTTTGTGTACTGTGACAGGAGGCAGTATTGTGATGTTGGGTGCACCCCTGTGTAGGACATGTGTGGGTGTTCGTGGCTTAGCTGAGCAATGGCGGATGTCGGAAGGGTGGGAT
>NW_026047249.1:12500-15000 GCF_023864345.2 Schistocerca serialis cubense
ATCCGAGCTCCGATGTGGGAGGGCAGTTGGCCTAAAACGTAGTCCACCGCAAAGTTGAACAGGAGGGGGGAGAGGGGATCGCCCTGGCGAACGCCCCGTGCTGGCTGCACAGACACGCCCACGCCGGCGCCGTCCGCTATCACTGTCGTGCTGCCCTCGTAGCACCGCTCGACATACTCGACAAAACAATCCGGCAGGCCATGCGCCTTCAGCACGGGGCGAAGGGCAGCATGATCTACCGAATCGAATGCCTTAGATACGTCGATCGATGCCACAAAGACAGAGCGGCAGGAGCGAACTGCGTCGGTGAGAGCAGTGTCCAAGATGAAGGTATTTTCCAACATCCCATCCCGAGGGATGAATGCCCGCTGACGTTCGTCCACAGCACATGCGCGCATCAGGCGTGACGCGAGAACCTTGTGAAAGGTCCGCGCCAACACCGAGCAGACCGTAATGGGGCGAAAGTCAGCGGGGGATGTTGGTGCAGCCGTCTTCGGGAGAAGGGACGTTCGCGCGCGAAGCAGGCGTTCCGGAAGGGCGCGGGCCAGAAGGAAGAGATTCATCACTTTCACCAGGACTTCGTGCGGCAGGCGCCGCAACTCCGCTGGGGTAAGGCCGTCCGGCCCGGCTGCTGATCCCCTGGGCGGCAACGCGGCGGCGACCTCCTCATGTGTGACCGGCCCCCATAGGCACTCGGGAGCGACAGGCTCCGAGTGCGGGAGGAGGCGGTCACGAATGAAGCCCGCGGTGGAGATGGGCTTCTTGGTGAAGAGGTCCGCCCAGAAGTCCAGCAGACCAGGGATGGCAGGTGGCGGCTGGAGCAGGGTGCCATCCAAGAGGCCGCGCACGCAACGTGCACGCGACCGTCGGAAGGCATCCTGCGTTCTCGCGTACTCCCAGCGGCGCCGCTTGCGCTTCTGCGTCGGCGGCGCGGCAGGCGGCCGCTTCGATGGTTGGCGCGGCCGCTGTGTCCTGGTGATCGATCTCTCCCCTCTGGACCCGACCGACGCAAGGGCATCCGGGAGCATGCCCAGGATGACATCGGGCGGCGTGCCCCGCCCCAGACCTATGACACGATCCAGGGCAGAGAAACGCTGGGCGGAAGCGGGTAGCCCCGCCAGATGCTCCCAGATGGCGGCGTCAGTCGGCCCCTCCGGCGGCGGCCCGGTGGTGTCGGCCGCGAAGTCCTCGGCTGCGTCGACGGGCGGCGCAGCGGCCTCGCCCGCGTCAGGCAGCGGGCTCGCCGCTCCCCGGCGGGACGCCGGCTCTTCCCCCCGACCGATCTCAAGCGCCTCCATGAATTGGCGGACAAGCTGCTTGTGGGCAGCTTGCCGCCGTCGGCACTTGATTGCCTCAAGCGTTCGGTCGGGGAACATCCTGATGAGCTCTTGATTTACAAAGAAGAACCGGGCGTCCCTCTCGAGGAACAGTTCGGCCTCCGCCTTGGCGAGCGACAGGACTTCTTCCTCCGTCCACCTCGCGCGATGCCTCTCCGTGACGATCTCCGCGTTGGCGGCCGCAAGGTGTTGGCGGCGGCGATGGACCCCGAGACCGTTCTTGGTGGTGAAGCTGCGGTGGCACTCACTACAGGCGTATACAGCTGCAAAAGTTACAAGATTTTCGGCACGGCCGGTTGGCCGGCTAGGTGCTGGGGGAGTTGGGGTGGCACCTTCAGCGGAAGGGCCACCACTTTTTCTCTGAATACTGCCCCCAACTAAAAAAAAAAGGGATAGTGCGAGGGGGGGCTGGTAACCCCCCCAAGCCCCTGGTGCGGTCTTCCACTCTGCGAAAATCAGCGGGCTTAAGAGAGTCATAGTTACTCCCGCCGTTTACCCGCGCTTGCTTGAATTTCTTCACGTTGACATTCAGAGCACTGGGCAGAAATCACATTGCGTCAACACCCGCTAGGGCCATCGCAATGCTTTGTTTTAATTAGACAGTCGGATTCCCCCAGTCCGTGCCAGTTCTGAGTTGATCGTTGAATGGCGGCCGAAGAGAATCCGCGCACCCGCGCGCCCCCGGAGGAGCACGCTAAGGCGGACGCGGCCTCGCAGCAAGGAAGATCCGTGGGAGGCCAAGGCACGGGACCGAGCTCGGATCCTGCACGCAGGTTGAAGCACCGGGGCGCGAACGCCGCGCAGGCGCGCGCATCCTGCACCGCCGGCCAGCACGAGGCCGACCAACGGCGAGAGCAGACCACGCCCGCGCTAAACGCCCGCACTTACCGGCACCCCTACGGCACTCACCTCGCCCAGGCCCGGCACGTTAGCGCTGACCCACTTCCCGACCAAGCCCGACACGCCCCGATCCTCAGAGCCAATCCTTATCCCGAAGTTACGGATCCAATTTGCCGACTTCCCTTACCTACATTATTCTATCGACTAGAGGCTCTTCACCTTGGAGACCTGCTGCGGATATGGGTACGAACCGGCGCGACACCTCCACGTGGCCCTCTCCCGGATTTTCAAGGTCCGAGGGGAAGATCGGGACACCGCCGCAA
>NW_026047249.1:20000-25000 GCF_023864345.2 Schistocerca serialis cubense
AGGCGAGTAGACGCTTTAGGTGCGACCACCCGTGCTCCCAACTGAGCTTGCCGCTGCCGACAGAGGCCCGGGAGCGTGCTGTCGTGGCATTGCCGGCGGGAGACAACACGCGCCACCTACGGTGACCGGCAGCTCCAACGCCAGCGCCACAGAAGGACAAAAGCCCCACTTGGGTGCCGAAGCGAACTCTCCCAGCACAGCGCACGCGCCAACACGTCCGCACAGCTGCGATACAAACCACCTGCGAGAACCGCTGGGGCGACCGAGCAGCAGACGGCGTCGCGGCGCCGAGCGCCGGGCGGCGGCGCATCCTCAGCGCACACAGTCCTCAATCGGACCAGCACACTGCAGATGGCCACCGCGCTTCGCACCGGGCCCGCGAGGACCTACTTTGGCCGCAAGGCGCCGCGAGCAGGGGGCGCCGGCGCGCAGCTGCGCCGCCTGCCGCGTCCGTCGGCCGGCGCGCCTGCCACTGGCCGCCCCCACCAGCCGGCTGTAGCGCGTGCGCCCACGCACCGCGCTGCCAGCACGCCGGGCGGCCCCCCCTCACCGGCCGGGGACGGTCCCACCCAGCCACCGCCGCGTATCGCCTCACACCCAGATCCCCTTTCGCGTTCGTGGGCATGGTGGGTCCCCTTTCACGTTCGTGGGCATGGTGGGTATCCCTGAAACAACCGGTTAATAGCTCGACCGATCGTCGCCAACACTGATTCACCTCTAGCGAGAACAACCGCACCACAACGGGTTACCTGTTGTTCATTTGCGTAACGTCACCAGCAAACGTAGACGTCCATCGCCATTTGCAACGAGTATTGCATGCCTGTGTCAGGTGTCACAACACACTACGTCTGCCCACATAGACGCAACAACATGTGCACGCCTCGAGAACACGTGGAAGGTAGCCCCCGTACGTATGCGGTGTCCATTGCGCGAACGACTGTCAGCCGGCCTCTGCAGGATGTCGCAGATGTGGAACGCGGTGCAACATGCTATCACGGTGTGTGAGAAGAGACGACTACGTCCGAATACACGCTCCACTACATCAACAGACTGCTCATGCTGATCGCCATCCAGGGCGTCCGTTCCTCCCACACGTCTGAATGGCGTACCACACTGCAATCCAGCTCTTATAGGGAGACGACACGTAGCTGCGTGCACAATATTTGGACTGTATGGTCTGCCGTTGCTAGGCGCAGTCGTCGTACGGTCACACATGTGCCACGATGTATCATTCAGTACATACGGACCAATGTGCAGTACAGTTTGTGGGTTTTGCGTACATCGGCGGACAGGTGACAGGCCGTACCACAACGTAGGCTGAGTACGTCGGCATGCGAAGGGCATTGAACATGCAAACTTCTCAACGACCAGCTTGCGAAGGCAGGGGGGAAGGGGGGGGGGCATGTACGTCCTGCTGCTATCCACATTACAGTGTATAGCAGGAGCATGTGGAAAGTCAGCAACACCTGCAAGGTGTTTAACATGACGCGATACACAGGGGACCGGGCAGTGCGAATAGCGAACTATATTGCGAGGGTTGCGGTTAGGCAACACTACACTAATTTAACGAGTTGCATAACAATTACAGAGCAGGTTCAGCGACAACGTGCGTCAGGTTAAGGCGCAATATAGGTTAGGTTGAGGCACAATATAGGTTAGGTTAAGGCACAACATGGGTTACGTTAAGGCACAAATTGGGTTACGTTAAGGCACAACATGGGTTACGTTAAGGCACAACATGGGTTACGTTAAGGCACAAATTAGGTTACGTTAAGGCACAAATTAGGTTACGTTAAGGCACAAATTAGGTTACGTTAAGGCACAAATTAGGTTACGTTAAGGCACAAATTAGGTTACGTTAAGGCACAAATTAGGTTACGTTAAGGCACAAATTAGGTTACGTTAAGGCACAAATTAGGTTACGTTAAGGCACAAATTAGGTTACGTTAAGGCACAAATTAGGTTACGTTAAGGCACAAATTAGGTTACGTTAAGGCACAAATTAGGTTACGTTAAGGCACAAATTAGGTTACGTTAAGGCACAAATTAGGTTACGTTAAGGCACAAATTAGGTTACGTTAAGGCACAAATTAGGTTACGTTAAGGCACAAATTAGGTTACGTTAAGGCACAAATTAGGTTACGTTAAGGTACAATATGGGTTAGGTTAAGGTACAATATGGGTTAGGTTAAGGTACAATATGGGTTAGGTTAAGGTACAATATGGGTTAGGTTAAGGTACAATATGGGTTAGGTTAAGGCACAACGTAGGTTAGGTTAAGGCACAACGTAGGTTAGGTTAAGGCACAACATAGGTTAGGTTAAGGCACAACATAGGTTAGGTTAAGGCACAACATAGGTTAGGTTAAGGCACAACATAGGTTAGGTTAAGGCACAACATAGGTTAGGTTAAGGCACAACATAGGTTAGGTTAAGGCACAACATAGGTTAGGTTAAGGCACAACATAGGTTAGGTTAAGGCACAACATAGGTTAGGTTAAGGCACAACATAGGTTAGGTTAAGGCACAACATAGGTTAGGTTAAGGCACAACGTAGGTTAGGTTAAGGCACAACGTAGGTTAGGTTAAGGCACAACGTAGGTTAGGTTAAGGCACAACGTAGGTTAGGTTAAGGCACAACGTAGGTTAGGTTAAGGCACAACGTAGGTTAGGTTAAGGCACAACGTAGGTTAGGTTAAGGCACAACGTAGGTTAGGTTAAGGCACAACGTAGGTTAGGTTAAGGCACAACGTAGGTTAGGTTAAGGCACAACGTAGGTTAGGTTAAGGCACAACGTAGGTTAGGTTAAGGCACAACATAGGTTAGGTTAAGGCACAACATAGGTTAGGTTAAGGCACAACATAGGTTAGGTTAAGGCACAACATAGGTTAGGTTAAGGCACAACATAGGTTAGGTTAAGGCACAACATAGGTTAGGTTAAGGCACAACATAGGTTAGGTTAAGGCACAACATAGGTTAGGTTAAGGCACAACATAGGTTAGGTTAAGGCACAACATAGGTTAGGTTAAGGCACAACATAGGTTAGGTTAAGGCACAACATAGGTTAGGTTAAGGCACAACGTAGGTTAGGTTAAGGCACAACGTAGGTTAGGTTAAGGCACAACGTAGGTTAGGTTAAGGCACAACGTAGGTTAGGTTAAGGCACAACGTAGGTTAGGTTAAGGCACAACGTAGGTTAGGTTAAGGCACAACGTAGGTTAGGTTAAGGTACAACGTAGGTTAGGTTAAGGTACAACGTAGGTTAGGTTAAGGTACAACGTAGGTTAGGTTAAGGTACAACGTAGGTTAGGTTAAGGTACAACGTAGGTTAGGTTAAGGTACAACGTAGGTTAGGTTAAGGTACAACGTAGGTTAGGTTAAGGTACAACGTAGGTTAGGTGAAGGCGCAATGTAGGTTAGGTTAAGGTACGATATACCTTAGGTTAAGGTACAATATCGCTTAGGTTAAGGTACAATATAGCTTAGGTTAAGGTACACGTTGTAGGGAAAGGTGTATTTTGGGGGGGGAGGGGGCGGCAGGTTCGTTGATAGTGATTATCGTAAGTGCATGCCTGCGGGATCATCCGATTTGTCACGTCAGGATGCACTTGTGGCTCATGACAGGCGGCGCTCCGATTCCAAGGTTGTGGCAGATCTGTGTCTTTCATTCCTGCCATTGTTTGTGTACTGTGACAGGAGGCAGTATTGTGATGTTGGGTGCACCCCTGTGTAGGACATGTGTGGGTGTTCGTGGCTTAGCTGAGCAATGGCGGATGTCGGAAGGGTGGGATATTCTGTTTTCTGGGTGGACCTCCCGGTCTGGTTATGATAGTGTGGATTGTGTAATGTGGCGGAGAGGATGCACCGGATGTTCTTCCATGCTGGTGGTTAGATATTGTGTGTGTGCCTGTTAGAGGCAGAGAGTAGTGTGTGATAGTGTCTGGCTGACGTGTGGTTCTCATTGTGTGCAGAGTCTTTCAGCATGTATAGGGACGGTTGTATATATTATCTGTATTCTGATGGCTCTGCATCTATTACTAATCAGTGCCGTGTATACGGTTACTCTGGTTCCAGTCGAAACTGTTCTATCTCTGTACATTAGTGACACTGCGGCTCCACTATGTTGCCGCCCCTGTCGGCCGTTTCCCCCAGTGTGTGGCTAATGATTATCAGCAATCAGTCTATTAGTCAATACCGGTAGTGTGACGACGTGAAATGTCCGGGATGGGGGAAGCTACACGCTTCCCGTGGGTCAGGGC
Organism: Schistocerca serialis cubense; assembly: GCF_023864345.2. Classification (NCBI taxonomy): domain Eukaryota; kingdom Metazoa; phylum Arthropoda; class Insecta; order Orthoptera; family Acrididae; genus Schistocerca; species Schistocerca serialis. Next base: position 24,259 of record NW_026047249.1, read on the forward strand.
CTAGAAAGACTCTTCCCACGCAGGAGGCTCGGACTGTCATTACTCTTCCGAGAAATATATTTGCCCAGCGTTTTTTGCGACTGCGAGTGCGACGCGTACGAGTACCGACATGGATGGGGCGCTTCCTAGCTGATCGCTCAGCATCGGAGAAATATATTTGCCCAACGTTTTTTGCGACTGCGAGTGCAACGCCCAAGGGTACCGACGTGGATGGGGCGCTTCCTAGCTGATCGCTCGGCATGGGAATCCGTACAGTGAGCAATGCGATCGCGTCTGTAGCTTGTACGTGGTACAGCTCGCAGCTCATGTATAGGGACAGCGGGAATGTCGCATATTGGACATAACTCTTCATGAAACGCAAGTTATAGGTGTGGATTGCACATTACGACTGCGGGAAACTTCCGCCGTTCATCCGCTGGCGTTGCGAGTTTGGCGGTTGGGGTGGGGCACGAGCGGGTGCGGGTGGTGTGATTGCCGGTCCACGACTTCGTGCGGCAGAGGCACTGGCGTTTGGGTGCTGTGGTCGACACAGGCTGCATGCTTTGTGGGTGGCGTCGAAAGATGGGCACTGTGGGCCCATCGATGTCTTAGTCGGCTTGGCGTCCCATAGATGGCGGTATCGTCGTTGCAGGAGCTCATGCTGAGGGAGACCTACAGATGGCGGTATGTTTTGTGGTGCGCTCGACATGGCGGACCTAGTGTTGTCAGATTCGCATAGATGGCGATACTGTTTTGCCAGCAT
>NW_026047249.1:30000-32500 GCF_023864345.2 Schistocerca serialis cubense
CAGCGGCCTCGCCCGCGTCAGGCAGCGGGCTCGCCGCTCCCCGGCGGGACGCCGGCTCTTCCCCCCGACCGATCTCAAGCGCCTCCATGAATTGGCGGACAAGCTGCTTGTGGGCAGCTTGCCGCCGTCGGCACTTGATTGCCTCAAGCGTTCGGTCGGGGAACATCCTGATGAGCTCTTGATTTACAAAGAAGAACCGGGCGTCCCTCTCGAGGAACAGTTCGGCCTCCGCCTTGGCGAGCGACAGGACTTCTTCCTCCGTCCACCTCGCGCGATGCCTCTCCGTGACGATCTCCGCGTTGGCGGCCGCAAGGTGTTGGCGGCGGCGATGGACCCCGAGACCGTTCTTGGTGGTGAAGCTGCGGTGGCACTCACTACAGGCGTATACAGCTGCAAAAGTTACAAGATTTTCGGCACGGCCGGTTGGCCGGCTAGGTGCTGGGGGAGTTGGGGTGGCACCTTCAGCGGAAGGGCCACCACTTTTTCTCTGAATACTGCCCCCAACTAAAAAAAAAAGGGATAGTGCGAGGGGGGGCTGGTAACCCCCCCAAGCCCCTGGTGCGGTCTTCCACTCTGCGAAAATCAGCGGGCTTAAGAGAGTCATAGTTACTCCCGCCGTTTACCCGCGCTTGCTTGAATTTCTTCACGTTGACATTCAGAGCACTGGGCAGAAATCACATTGCGTCAACACCCGCTAGGGCCATCGCAATGCTTTGTTTTAATTAGACAGTCGGATTCCCCCAGTCCGTGCCAGTTCTGAGTTGATCGTTGAATGGCGGCCGAAGAGAATCCGCGCACCCGCGCGCCCCCGGAGGAGCACGCTAAGGCGGACGCGGCCTCGCAGCAAGGAAGATCCGTGGGAGGCCAAGGCACGGGACCGAGCTCGGATCCTGCACGCAGGTTGAAGCACCGGGGCGCGAACGCCGCGCAGGCGCGCGCATCCTGCACCGCCGGCCAGCACGAGGCCGACCAACGGCGAGAGCAGACCACGCCCGCGCTAAACGCCCGCACTTACCGGCACCCCTACGGCACTCACCTCGCCCAGGCCCGGCACGTTAGCGCTGACCCACTTCCCGACCAAGCCCGACACGCCCCGATCCTCAGAGCCAATCCTTATCCCGAAGTTACGGATCCAATTTGCCGACTTCCCTTACCTACATTATTCTATCGACTAGAGGCTCTTCACCTTGGAGACCTGCTGCGGATATGGGTACGAACCGGCGCGACACCTCCACGTGGCCCTCTCCCGGATTTTCAAGGTCCGAGGGGAAGATCGGGACACCGCCGCAACTGCGGTGCTCTTCGCGTTCCAAACCCTATCTCCCTGCTAGAGGATTCCAGGGAACTCGAACGCTCATGCAGAAAAGAAAACTCTTCCCCGATCTCCCGACGGCGTCTCCGGGTCCTTTTGGGTTACCCCGACGAGCATCTCTAAAAGAGGGGCCCGACTTGTATCGGTTCCGCTGCCGGGTTCCGGAATAGGAACCGGATTCCCTTTCGCCCAACGGGGGCCAGCACAAAGCGCATCATGCTATGACGGCCCCCATCAACATCGGATTTCTCCTAGGGCTTAGGATCGACTGACTCGTGTGCAACGGCTGTTCACACGAAACCCTTCTCCGCGTCAGCCCTCCAGGGCCTCGCTGGAGTATTTGCTACTACCACCAAGATCTGCACCGACGGCGGCTCCAGGCAGGCTCACGCCCAGACCCTTCTGCGCCCACCGCCGCGACCCTCCTACTCGTCAGGGCTTCGCGGCCGGCCGCAAGGACCGGCCATGACTGCCAGACTGACGGCCGAGTATAGGCACGACGCTTCAGCGCCATCCATTTTCAGGGCTAGTTGCTTCGGCAGGTGAGTTGTTACACACTCCTTAGCGGATTCCGACTTCCATGGCCACCGTCCTGCTGTCTTAAGCAACCAACGCCTTTCATGGTTTCCCATGAGCGTCGATTCGGGCGCCTTAACTCGGCGTTTGGTTCATCCCACAGCGCCAGTTCTGCTTACCAAAAGTGGCCCACTTGGCACTCCGATCCGAGTCGTTTGCTCGCGGCTTCAGCATATCAAGCAAGCCGGAGATCTCACCCATTTAAAGTTTGAGAATAGGTTGAGGTCGTTTCGGCCCCAAGGCCTCTAATCATTCGCTTTACCGGATGAGACTCGTACGAGCACCAGCTATCCTGAGGGAAACTTCGGAGGGAACCAGCTACTAGATGGTTCGATTAGTCTTTCGCCCCTATACCCAGCTCCGACGATCGATTTGCACGTCAGAATCGCTACGGACCTCCATCAGGGTTTCCCCTGACTTCGTCCTGGCCAGGCATAGTTCACCATCTTTCGGGTCCCAACGTGTACGCTCTAGGTGCGCCTCACCTCGCAATGAGGACGAGACGCCCCGGGAGTGCGGAGGCCGCCGCCCCGTGAAGGGCGGGGAAGCCCCATCCTCCCTCGGCCCGCGCAAGGCGAGACCTTCACTTTCATTACGCCTTTAGGTTTCGTA
>NW_026047249.1:35000-40000 GCF_023864345.2 Schistocerca serialis cubense
ACTTTCGTTCTTGATTAATGAAAACATACTTGGCAAATGCTTTCGCTTCTGTTCGTCTTGCGACGATCCAAGAATTTCACCTCTAACGTCGCAATACGAATGCCCCCGCCTGTCCCTATTAATCATTACCTCGGGTTCCGAAAACCAACAAAATAGAACCGAGGTCCTATTCCATTATTCCATGCACACAGTATTCAGGCGGGCTTGCCTGCTTTAAGCACTCTAATTTGTTCAAAGTAAACGTGCCGGCCCACCGAGACACTCAATAAAGAGCACCCTGGTAGGATTTCAACGGGGTCCGCCTCGGGACGCACGAGCACGCACGAGGCGGTCGCACGCCTTCGGCTCGCCCCACCGGCAGGACGTCCCACGATACATGCCAGTTAAACACCGACGGGCGGTGAACCAACAGCGTGGGACACAAATCCAACTACGAGCTTTTTAACCGCAACAACTTTAATATACGCTATTGGAGCTGGAATTACCGCGGCTGCTGGCACCAGACTTGCCCTCCAATAGATACTCGTTAAAGGATTTAAAGTGTACTCATTCCGATTACGGGGCCTCGGATGAGTCCCGTATCGTTATTTTTCGTCACTACCTCCCCGTGCCGGGAGTGGGTAATTTGCGCGCCTGCTGCCTTCCTTGGATGTGGTAGCCGTTTCTCAGGCTCCCTCTCCGGAATCGAACCCTGATTCCCCGTTACCCGTTACAACCATGGTAGGCGCAGAACCTACCATCGACAGTTGATAAGGCAGACATTTGAAAGATGCGTCGCCGGTACGAGGACCGTGCGATCAGCCCAAAGTTATTCAGAGTCACCAAGGCAAACGGACCGGACGAGCCGACCGATTGGTTTTGATCTAATAAAAGCGTCCCTTCCATCTCTGGTCGGGACTCTGTTTGCATGTATTAGCTCTAGAATTACCACAGTTATCCAAGTAACGTGGGTACGATCTAAGGAACCATAACTGATTTAATGAGCCATTCGCGGTTTCACCTTAATGCGGCTTGTACTGAGACATGCATGGCTTAATCTTTGAGACAAGCATATGACTACTGGCAGGATCAACCAGGGAGCTGCGTCAACTAGAGCTGAGCAGCCGGCCGCCCGGGAGTGTGTCCCGGGGGCCCGCGCGAACACGCAAGCGTCCGCTCAATTATTCTGCAAACAGGAGGAGGCTGAGCTCCCCTGCACAACACACCTCGAAACCCTCTCAGGTCCCGGCGGCGCGCAGCGCCGTCCTAAGTACTTGGTCGGGTTCGAGAGAGGCGCAATCGCCCGGAGTTAGGCGAGTAGACGCTTTAGGTGCGACCACCCGTGCTCCCAACTGAGCTTGCCGCTGCCGACAGAGGCCCGGGAGCGTGCTGTCGTGGCATTGCCGGCGGGAGACAACACGCGCCACCTACGGTGACCGGCAGCTCCAACGCCAGCGCCACAGAAGGACAAAAGCCCCACTTGGGTGCCGAAGCGAACTCTCCCAGCACAGCGCACGCGCCAACACGTCCGCACAGCTGCGATACAAACCACCTGCGAGAACCGCTGGGGCGACCGAGCAGCAGACGGCGTCGCGGCGCCGAGCGCCGGGCGGCGGCGCATCCTCAGCGCACACAGTCCTCAATCGGACCAGCACACTGCAGATGGCCACCGCGCTTCGCACCGGGCCCGCGAGGACCTACTTTGGCCGCAAGGCGCCGCGAGCAGGGGGCGCCGGCGCGCAGCTGCGCCGCCTGCCGCGTCCGTCGGCCGGCGCGCCTGCCACTGGCCGCCCCCACCAGCCGGCTGTAGCGCGTGCGCCCACGCACCGCGCTGCCAGCACGCCGGGCGGCCCCCCCTCACCGGCCGGGGACGGTCCCACCCAGCCACCGCCGCGTATCGCCTCACACCCAGATCCCCTTTCGCGTTCGTGGGCATGGTGGGTCCCCTTTCACGTTCGTGGGCATGGTGGGTATCCCTGAAACAACCGGTTAATAGCTCGACCGATCGTCGCCAACACTGATTCACCTCTAGCGAGAACAACCGCACCACAACGGGTTACCTGTTGTTCATTTGCGTAACGTCACCAGCAAACGTAGACGTCCATCGCCATTTGCAACGAGTATTGCATGCCTGTGTCAGGTGTCACAACACACTACGTCTGCCCACATAGACGCAACAACATGTGCACGCCTCGAGAACACGTGGAAGGTAGCCCCCGTACGTATGCGGTGTCCATTGCGCGAACGACTGTCAGCCGGCCTCTGCAGGATGTCGCAGATGTGGAACGCGGTGCAACATGCTATCACGGTGTGTGAGAAGAGACGACTACGTCCGAATACACGCTCCACTACATCAACAGACTGCTCATGCTGATCGCCATCCAGGGCGTCCGTTCCTCCCACACGTCTGAATGGCGTACCACACTGCAATCCAGCTCTTATAGGGAGACGACACGTAGCTGCGTGCACAATATTTGGACTGTATGGTCTGCCGTTGCTAGGCGCAGTCGTCGTACGGTCACACATGTGCCACGATGTATCATTCAGTACATACGGACCAATGTGCAGTACAGTTTGTGGGTTTTGCGTACATCGGCGGACAGGTGACAGGCCGTACCACAACGTAGGCTGAGTACGTCGGCATGCGAAGGGCATTGAACATGCAAACTTCTCAACGACCAGCTTGCGAAGGCAGGGGGGAAGGGGGGGGGGCATGTACGTCCTGCTGCTATCCACATTACAGTGTATAGCAGGAGCATGTGGAAAGTCAGCAACACCTGCAAGGTGTTTAACATGACGCGATACACAGGGGACCGGGCAGTGCGAATAGCGAACTATATTGCGAGGGTTGCGGTTAGGCAACACTACACTAATTTAACGAGTTGCATAACAATTACAGAGCAGGTTCAGCGACAACGTGCGTCAGGTTAAGGCGCAATATAGGTTAGGTTGAGGCACAATATAGGTTAGGTTAAGGCACAACATGGGTTACGTTAAGGCACAAATTGGGTTACGTTAAGGCACAACATGGGTTACGTTAAGGCACAACATGGGTTACGTTAAGGCACAAATTAGGTTACGTTAAGGCACAAATTAGGTTACGTTAAGGCACAAATTAGGTTACGTTAAGGCACAAATTAGGTTACGTTAAGGCACAAATTAGGTTACGTTAAGGCACAAATTAGGTTACGTTAAGGCACAAATTAGGTTACGTTAAGGCACAAATTAGGTTACGTTAAGGCACAAATTAGGTTACGTTAAGGCACAAATTAGGTTACGTTAAGGCACAAATTAGGTTACGTTAAGGCACAAATTAGGTTACGTTAAGGCACAAATTAGGTTACGTTAAGGCACAAATTAGGTTACGTTAAGGCACAAATTAGGTTACGTTAAGGCACAAATTAGGTTACGTTAAGGCACAAATTAGGTTACGTTAAGGCACAAATTAGGTTACGTTAAGGCACAAATTAGGTTACGTTAAGGTACAATATGGGTTAGGTTAAGGTACAATATGGGTTAGGTTAAGGTACAATATGGGTTAGGTTAAGGTACAATATGGGTTAGGTTAAGGTACAATATGGGTTAGGTTAAGGCACAACGTAGGTTAGGTTAAGGCACAACGTAGGTTAGGTTAAGGCACAACATAGGTTAGGTTAAGGCACAACATAGGTTAGGTTAAGGCACAACATAGGTTAGGTTAAGGCACAACATAGGTTAGGTTAAGGCACAACATAGGTTAGGTTAAGGCACAACATAGGTTAGGTTAAGGCACAACATAGGTTAGGTTAAGGCACAACATAGGTTAGGTTAAGGCACAACATAGGTTAGGTTAAGGCACAACATAGGTTAGGTTAAGGCACAACATAGGTTAGGTTAAGGCACAACGTAGGTTAGGTTAAGGCACAACGTAGGTTAGGTTAAGGCACAACGTAGGTTAGGTTAAGGCACAACGTAGGTTAGGTTAAGGCACAACGTAGGTTAGGTTAAGGCACAACGTAGGTTAGGTTAAGGCACAACGTAGGTTAGGTTAAGGCACAACGTAGGTTAGGTTAAGGCACAACGTAGGTTAGGTTAAGGCACAACGTAGGTTAGGTTAAGGCACAACGTAGGTTAGGTTAAGGCACAACATAGGTTAGGTTAAGGCACAACATAGGTTAGGTTAAGGCACAACATAGGTTAGGTTAAGGCACAACATAGGTTAGGTTAAGGCACAACATAGGTTAGGTTAAGGCACAACATAGGTTAGGTTAAGGCACAACATAGGTTAGGTTAAGGCACAACATAGGTTAGGTTAAGGCACAACATAGGTTAGGTTAAGGCACAACATAGGTTAGGTTAAGGCACAACATAGGTTAGGTTAAGGCACAACATAGGTTAGGTTAAGGCACAACATAGGTTAGGTTAAGGCACAACGTAGGTTAGGTTAAGGCACAACGTAGGTTAGGTTAAGGCACAACGTAGGTTAGGTTAAGGCACAACGTAGGTTAGGTTAAGGCACAACGTAGGTTAGGTTAAGGCACAACGTAGGTTAGGTTAAGGCACAACGTAGGTTAGGTTAAGGTACAACGTAGGTTAGGTTAAGGTACAACGTAGGTTAGGTTAAGGTACAACGTAGGTTAGGTTAAGGTACAACGTAGGTTAGGTTAAGGTACAACGTAGGTTAGGTTAAGGTACAACGTAGGTTAGGTTAAGGTACAACGTAGGTTAGGTTAAGGTACAACGTAGGTTAGGTTAAGGTACAACGTAGGTTAGGTGAAGGCGCAATGTAGGTTAGGTTAAGGTACGATATACCTTAGGTTAAGGTACAATATCGCTTAGGTTAAGGTACAATATAGCTTAGGTTAAGGTACACGTTGTAGGGAAAGGTGTATTTTGGGGGGGGAGGGGGCGGCAGGTTCGTTGATAGTGATTATCGTAAGTGCATGCCTGCGGGATCATCCGATTTGTCACGTCAGGATGCACTTGTGGCTCATGACAGGCGGCGCTCCGATTCCAAGGTTGTGGCAGATCTGTGTCTTTCA
>NW_026047249.1:45000-47500 GCF_023864345.2 Schistocerca serialis cubense
GCCCCAGGTGGGCGAGGGCTGCGGTAGCTGCGTCGATGAGGGACTGCAAGCCCCTCGGGGTCGCTGCAAACAGCAAGACGTCATCTGCACCGACGGCGGCTCCAGGCAGGCTCACGCCCAGACCCTTCTGCGCCCACCGCCGCGACCCTCCTACTCGTCAGGGCTTCGCGGCCGGCCGCAAGGACCGGCCATGACTGCCAGACTGACGGCCGAGTATAGGCACGACGCTTCAGCGCCATCCATTTTCAGGGCTAGTTGCCTTAAGAGAGTCATAGTTACTCCCGCCGTTTACCCGCGCTTGCTTGAATTTCTTCACGTTGACATTCAGAGCACTGGGCAGAAATCACATTGCGTCAACACCCGCTAGGGCCATCGCAATGCTTTGTTTTAATTAGACAGTCGGATTCCCCCAGTCCGTGCCAGTTCTGAGTTGATCGTTGAATGGCGGCCGAAGAGAATCCGCGCACCCGCGCGCCCCCGGAGGAGCACGCTAAGGCGGACGCGGCCTCGCAGCAAGGAAGATCCGTGGGAGGCCAAGGCACGGGACCGAGCTCGGATCCTGCACGCAGGTTGAAGCACCGGGGCGCGAACGCCGCGCAGGCGCGCGCATCCTGCACCGCCGGCCAGCACGAGGCCGACCAACGGCGAGAGCAGACCACGCCCGCGCTAAACGCCCGCACTTACCGGCACCCCTACGGCACTCACCTCGCCCAGGCCCGGCACGTTAGCGCTGACCCACTTCCCGACCAAGCCCGACACGCCCCGATCCTCAGAGCCAATCCTTATCCCGAAGTTACGGATCCAATTTGCCGACTTCCCTTACCTACATTATTCTATCGACTAGAGGCTCTTCACCTTGGAGACCTGCTGCGGATATGGGTACGAACCGGCGCGACACCTCCACGTGGCCCTCTCCCGGATTTTCAAGGTCCGAGGGGAAGATCGGGACACCGCCGCAACTGCGGTGCTCTTCGCGTTCCAAACCCTATCTCCCTGCTAGAGGATTCCAGGGAACTCGAACGCTCATGCAGAAAAGAAAACTCTTCCCCGATCTCCCGACGGCGTCTCCGGGTCCTTTTGGGTTACCCCGACGAGCATCTCTAAAAGAGGGGCCCGACTTGTATCGGTTCCGCTGCCGGGTTCCGGAATAGGAACCGGATTCCCTTTCGCCCAACGGGGGCCAGCACAAAGCGCATCATGCTATGACGGCCCCCATCAACATCGGATTTCTCCTAGGGCTTAGGATCGACTGACTCGTGTGCAACGGCTGTTCACACGAAACCCTTCTCCGCGTCAGCCCTCCAGGGCCTCGCTGGAGTATTTGCTACTACCACCAAGATCTGCACCGACGGCGGCTCCAGGCAGGCTCACGCCCAGACCCTTCTGCGCCCACCGCCGCGACCCTCCTACTCGTCAGGGCTTCGCGGCCGGCCGCAAGGACCGGCCATGACTGCCAGACTGACGGCCGAGTATAGGCACGACGCTTCAGCGCCATCCATTTTCAGGGCTAGTTGCTTCGGCAGGTGAGTTGTTACACACTCCTTAGCGGATTCCGACTTCCATGGCCACCGTCCTGCTGTCTTAAGCAACCAACGCCTTTCATGGTTTCCCATGAGCGTCGATTCGGGCGCCTTAACTCGGCGTTTGGTTCATCCCACAGCGCCAGTTCTGCTTACCAAAAGTGGCCCACTTGGCACTCCGATCCGAGTCGATTGCTCGCGGCTTCAGCATATCAAGCAAGCCGGAGATCTCACCCATTTAAAGTTTGAGAATAGGTTGAGGTCGTTTCGGCCCCAAGGCCTCTAATCATTCGCTTTACCGGATGAGACTCGTACGAGCACCAGCTATCCTGAGGGAAACTTCGGAGGGAACCAGCTACTAGATGGTTCGATTAGTCTTTCGCCCCTATACCCAGCTCCGACGATCGATTTGCACGTCAGAATCGCTACGGACCTCCATCAGGGTTTCCCCTGACTTCGTCCTGGCCAGGCATAGTTCACCATCTTTCGGGTCCCAACGTGTACGCTCTAGGTGCGCCTCACCTCGCAATGAGGACGAGACGCCCCGGGAGTGCGGAGGCCGCCGCCCCGTGAAGGGCGGGGAAGCCCCATCCTCCCTCGGCCCGCGCAAGGCGAGACCTTCACTTTCATTACGCCTTTAGGTTTCGTACAGCCCAATGACTCGCGCACATGTTAGACTCCTTGGTCCGTGTTTCAAGACGGGTCGTGAAATTGTCCAAAGCTGAAGCGCCGCTGACGGGAGCGATTATTCCGCCCGAGAGCATCCCGAGCCAACAGCGGCGCGGGTCCGGGGCCGGGCCAGGTAGGTCCGTCATCCGGGAAGAACCGCGCGCGCTTGCCGGGAGCCCGAGCGCCCAAAGGGGCGAATCGACTCCTCCAGATATACCGCCGGGCAGCCAGCCAGGACACCGGGGCTCTGCCCAACAGACGCGAACCGAGGCCCGCGGAAGGACAGGCTGCGCACCCGGGCCGTAGGCCGG
>NW_026047249.1:50000-55000 GCF_023864345.2 Schistocerca serialis cubense
TCGCACGCCTTCGGCTCGCCCCACCGGCAGGACGTCCCACGATACATGCCAGTTAAACACCGACGGGCGGTGAACCAACAGCGTGGGACACAAATCCAACTACGAGCTTTTTAACCGCAACAACTTTAATATACGCTATTGGAGCTGGAATTACCGCGGCTGCTGGCACCAGACTTGCCCTCCAATAGATACTCGTTAAAGGATTTAAAGTGTACTCATTCCGATTACGGGGCCTCGGATGAGTCCCGTATCGTTATTTTTCGTCACTACCTCCCCGTGCCGGGAGTGGGTAATTTGCGCGCCTGCTGCCTTCCTTGGATGTGGTAGCCGTTTCTCAGGCTCCCTCTCCGGAATCGAACCCTGATTCCCCGTTACCCGTTACAACCATGGTAGGCGCAGAACCTACCATCGACAGTTGATAAGGCAGACATTTGAAAGATGCGTCGCCGGTACGAGGACCGTGCGATCAGCCCAAAGTTATTCAGAGTCACCAAGGCAAACGGACCGGACGAGCCGACCGATTGGTTTTGATCTAATAAAAGCGTCCCTTCCATCTCTGGTCGGGACTCTGTTTGCATGTATTAGCTCTAGAATTACCACAGTTATCCAAGTAACGTGGGTACGATCTAAGGAACCATAACTGATTTAATGAGCCATTCGCGGTTTCACCTTAATGCGGCTTGTACTGAGACATGCATGGCTTAATCTTTGAGACAAGCATATGACTACTGGCAGGATCAACCAGGGAGCTGCGTCAACTAGAGCTGAGCAGCCGGCCGCCCGGGAGTGTGTCCCGGGGGCCCGCGCGAACACGCAAGCGTCCGCTCAATTATTCTGCAAACAGGAGGAGGCTGAGCTCCCCTGCACAACACACCTCGAAACCCTCTCAGGTCCCGGCGGCGCGCAGCGCCGTCCTAAGTACTTGGTCGGGTTCGAGAGAGGCGCAATCGCCCGGAGTTAGGCGAGTAGACGCTTTAGGTGCGACCACCCGTGCTCCCAACTGAGCTTGCCGCTGCCGACAGAGGCCCGGGAGCGTGCTGTCGTGGCATTGCCGGCGGGAGACAACACGCGCCACCTACGGTGACCGGCAGCTCCAACGCCAGCGCCACAGAAGGACAAAAGCCCCACTTGGGTGCCGAAGCGAACTCTCCCAGCACAGCGCACGCGCCAACACGTCCGCACAGCTGCGATACAAACCACCTGCGAGAACCGCTGGGGCGACCGAGCAGCAGACGGCGTCGCGGCGCCGAGCGCCGGGCGGCGGCGCATCCTCAGCGCACACAGTCCTCAATCGGACCAGCACACTGCAGATGGCCACCGCGCTTCGCACCGGGCCCGCGAGGACCTACTTTGGCCGCAAGGCGCCGCGAGCAGGGGGCGCCGGCGCGCAGCTGCGCCGCCTGCCGCGTCCGTCGGCCGGCGCGCCTGCCACTGGCCGCCCCCACCAGCCGGCTGTAGCGCGTGCGCCCACGCACCGCGCTGCCAGCACGCCGGGCGGCCCCCCCTCACCGGCCGGGGACGGTCCCACCCAGCCACCGCCGCGTATCGCCTCACACCCAGATCCCCTTTCGCGTTCGTGGGCATGGTGGGTCCCCTTTCACGTTCGTGGGCATGGTGGGTATCCCTGAAACAACCGGTTAATAGCTCGACCGATCGTCGCCAACACTGATTCACCTCTAGCGAGAACAACCGCACCACAACGGGTTACCTGTTGTTCATTTGCGTAACGTCACCAGCAAACGTAGACGTCCATCGCCATTTGCAACGAGTATTGCATGCCTGTGTCAGGTGTCACAACACACTACGTCTGCCCACATAGACGCAACAACATGTGCACGCCTCGAGAACACGTGGAAGGTAGCCCCCGTACGTATGCGGTGTCCATTGCGCGAACGACTGTCAGCCGGCCTCTGCAGGATGTCGCAGATGTGGAACGCGGTGCAACATGCTATCACGGTGTGTGAGAAGAGACGACTACGTCCGAATACACGCTCCACTACATCAACAGACTGCTCATGCTGATCGCCATCCAGGGCGTCCGTTCCTCCCACACGTCTGAATGGCGTACCACACTGCAATCCAGCTCTTATAGGGAGACGACACGTAGCTGCGTGCACAATATTTGGACTGTATGGTCTGCCGTTGCTAGGCGCAGTCGTCGTACGGTCACACATGTGCCACGATGTATCATTCAGTACATACGGACCAATGTGCAGTACAGTTTGTGGGTTTTGCGTACATCGGCGGACAGGTGACAGGCCGTACCACAACGTAGGCTGAGTACGTCGGCATGCGAAGGGCATTGAACATGCAAACTTCTCAACGACCAGCTTGCGAAGGCAGGGGGGAAGGGGGGGGGGCATGTACGTCCTGCTGCTATCCACATTACAGTGTATAGCAGGAGCATGTGGAAAGTCAGCAACACCTGCAAGGTGTTTAACATGACGCGATACACAGGGGACCGGGCAGTGCGAATAGCGAACTATATTGCGAGGGTTGCGGTTAGGCAACACTACACTAATTTAACGAGTTGCATAACAATTACAGAGCAGGTTCAGCGACAACGTGCGTCAGGTTAAGGCGCAATATAGGTTAGGTTGAGGCACAATATAGGTTAGGTTAAGGCACAACATGGGTTACGTTAAGGCACAAATTGGGTTACGTTAAGGCACAACATGGGTTACGTTAAGGCACAACATGGGTTACGTTAAGGCACAAATTAGGTTACGTTAAGGCACAAATTAGGTTACGTTAAGGCACAAATTAGGTTACGTTAAGGCACAAATTAGGTTACGTTAAGGCACAAATTAGGTTACGTTAAGGCACAAATTAGGTTACGTTAAGGCACAAATTAGGTTACGTTAAGGCACAAATTAGGTTACGTTAAGGCACAAATTAGGTTACGTTAAGGCACAAATTAGGTTACGTTAAGGCACAAATTAGGTTACGTTAAGGCACAAATTAGGTTACGTTAAGGCACAAATTAGGTTACGTTAAGGCACAAATTAGGTTACGTTAAGGCACAAATTAGGTTACGTTAAGGCACAAATTAGGTTACGTTAAGGCACAAATTAGGTTACGTTAAGGCACAAATTAGGTTACGTTAAGGCACAAATTAGGTTACGTTAAGGTACAATATGGGTTAGGTTAAGGTACAATATGGGTTAGGTTAAGGTACAATATGGGTTAGGTTAAGGTACAATATGGGTTAGGTTAAGGTACAATATGGGTTAGGTTAAGGCACAACGTAGGTTAGGTTAAGGCACAACGTAGGTTAGGTTAAGGCACAACATAGGTTAGGTTAAGGCACAACATAGGTTAGGTTAAGGCACAACATAGGTTAGGTTAAGGCACAACATAGGTTAGGTTAAGGCACAACATAGGTTAGGTTAAGGCACAACATAGGTTAGGTTAAGGCACAACATAGGTTAGGTTAAGGCACAACATAGGTTAGGTTAAGGCACAACATAGGTTAGGTTAAGGCACAACATAGGTTAGGTTAAGGCACAACATAGGTTAGGTTAAGGCACAACGTAGGTTAGGTTAAGGCACAACGTAGGTTAGGTTAAGGCACAACGTAGGTTAGGTTAAGGCACAACGTAGGTTAGGTTAAGGCACAACGTAGGTTAGGTTAAGGCACAACGTAGGTTAGGTTAAGGCACAACGTAGGTTAGGTTAAGGCACAACGTAGGTTAGGTTAAGGCACAACGTAGGTTAGGTTAAGGCACAACGTAGGTTAGGTTAAGGCACAACGTAGGTTAGGTTAAGGCACAACGTAGGTTAGGTTAAGGCACAACGTAGGTTAGGTTAAGGCACAACGTAGGTTAGGTTAAGGCACAACATAGGTTAGGTTAAGGCACAACATAGGTTAGGTTAAGGCACAACATAGGTTAGGTTAAGGCACAACATAGGTTAGGTTAAGGCACAACATAGGTTAGGTTAAGGCACAACATAGGTTAGGTTAAGGCACAACATAGGTTAGGTTAAGGCACAACATAGGTTAGGTTAAGGCACAACATAGGTTAGGTTAAGGCACAACATAGGTTAGGTTAAGGCACAACATAGGTTAGGTTAAGGCACAACGTAGGTTAGGTTAAGGCACAACGTAGGTTAGGTTAAGGCACAACGTAGGTTAGGTTAAGGCACAACGTAGGTTAGGTTAAGGCACAACGTAGGTTAGGTTAAGGCACAACGTAGGTTAGGTTAAGGCACAACGTAGGTTAGGTTAAGGTACAACGTAGGTTAGGTTAAGGTACAACGTAGGTTAGGTTAAGGTACAACGTAGGTTAGGTTAAGGTACAACGTAGGTTAGGTTAAGGTACAACGTAGGTTAGGTTAAGGTACAACGTAGGTTAGGTTAAGGTACAACGTAGGTTAGGTGAAGGCGCAATGTAGGTTAGGTTAAGGTACGATATACCTTAGGTTAAGGTACAATATCGCTTAGGTTAAGGTACAATATAGCTTAGGTTAAGGTACACGTTGTAGGGAAAGGTGTATTTTGGGGGGGGAGGGGGCGGCAGGTTCGTTGATAGTGATTATCGTAAGTGCATGCCTGCGGGATCATCCGATTTGTCACGTCAGGATGCACTTGTGGCTCATGACAGGCGACGCTCCGATTCCAAGGTTGTGGCAGATCTGTGTCTTTCATTCCTGCCATTGTTTGTGTACTGTGACAGGAGGCAGTATTGTGATGTTGGGTGCACCCCTGTGTAGGACATGTGTGGGTGTTCGTGGCTTAGCTGAGCAATGGCGGATGTCGGAAGGGTGGGATATTCTGTTTTCTGGGTGGACCTCCCGGTCTGGTTATGATAGTGTGGATTGTGTAATGTGGCGGAGAGGATGCACCGGATGTTCTTCCATGCTGGTGGTTAGATATTGTGTGTGTGCCTGTTAGAGGCAGAGAGTAGTGTGTGATAGTGTCTGGCTGACGTGTGGTTCTCATTGTGTGCAGAGTCTTTCAGCATGTATAGGGACGGTTGTATATATTATCTGTATTCTGA
>NW_026047249.1:62500-67500 GCF_023864345.2 Schistocerca serialis cubense
CTAACGTCGCAATACGAATGCCCCCGCCTGTCCCTATTAATCATTACCTCGGGTTCCGAAAACCAACAAAATAGAACCGAGGTCCTATTCCATTATTCCATGCACACAGTATTCAGGCGGGCTTGCCTGCTTTAAGCACTCTAATTTGTTCAAAGTAAACGTGCCGGCCCACCGAGACACTCAATAAAGAGCACCCTGGTAGGATTTCAACGGGGTCCGCCTCGGGACGCACGAGCACGCACGAGGCGGTCGCACGCCTTCGGCTCGCCCCACCGGCAGGACGTCCCACGATACATGCCAGTTAAACACCGACGGGCGGTGAACCAACAGCGTGGGACACAAATCCAACTACGAGCTTTTTAACCGCAACAACTTTAATATACGCTATTGGAGCTGGAATTACCGCGGCTGCTGGCACCAGACTTGCCCTCCAATAGATACTCGTTAAAGGATTTAAAGTGTACTCATTCCGATTACGGGGCCTCGGATGAGTCCCGTATCGTTATTTTTCGTCACTACCTCCCCGTGCCGGGAGTGGGTAATTTGCGCGCCTGCTGCCTTCCTTGGATGTGGTAGCCGTTTCTCAGGCTCCCTCTCCGGAATCGAACCCTGATTCCCCGTTACCCGTTACAACCATGGTAGGCGCAGAACCTACCATCGACAGTTGATAAGGCAGACATTTGAAAGATGCGTCGCCGGTACGAGGACCGTGCGATCAGCCCAAAGTTATTCAGAGTCACCAAGGCAAACGGACCGGACGAGCCGACCGATTGGTTTTGATCTAATAAAAGCGTCCCTTCCATCTCTGGTCGGGACTCTGTTTGCATGTATTAGCTCTAGAATTACCACAGTTATCCAAGTAACGTGGGTACGATCTAAGGAACCATAACTGATTTAATGAGCCATTCGCGGTTTCACCTTAATGCGGCTTGTACTGAGACATGCATGGCTTAATCTTTGAGACAAGCATATGACTACTGGCAGGATCAACCAGGGAGCTGCGTCAACTAGAGCTGAGCAGCCGGCCGCCCGGGAGTGTGTCCCGGGGGCCCGCGCGAACACGCACGCGTCCGCTCAATTATTCTGCAAACAGGAGGAGGCTGAGCTCCCCTGCACAACACACCTCGAAACCCTCTCAGGTCCCGGCGGCGCGCAGCGCCGTCCTAAGTACTTGGTCGGGTTCGAGAGAGGCGCAATCGCCCGGAGTTAGGCGAGTAGACGCTTTAGGTGCGACCACCCGTGCTCCCAACTGAGCTTGCCGCTGCCGACAGAGGCCCGGGAGCGTGCTGTCGTGGCATTGCCGGCGGGAGACAACACGCGCCACCTACGGTGACCGGCAGCTCCAACGCCAGCGCCACAGAAGGACAAAAGCCCCACTTGGGTGCCGAAGCGAACTCTCCCAGCACAGCGCACGCGCCAACACGTCCGCACAGCTGCGATACAAACCACCTGCGAGAACCGCTGGGGCGACCGAGCAGCAGACGGCGTCGCGGCGCCGAGCGCCGGGCGGCGGCGCATCCTCAGCGCACACAGTCCTCAATCGGACCAGCACACTGCAGATGGCCACCGCGCTTCGCACCGGGCCCGCGAGGACCTACTTTGGCCGCAAGGCGCCGCGAGCAGGGGGCGCCGGCGCGCAGCTGCGCCGCCTGCCGCGTCCGTCGGCCGGCGCGCCTGCCACTGGCCGCCCCCACCAGCCGGCTGTAGCGCGTGCGCCCACGCACCGCGCTGCCAGCACGCCGGGCGGCCCCCCCTCACCGGCCGGGGACGGTCCCACCCAGCCACCGCCGCGTATCGCCTCACACCCAGATCCCCTTTCGCGTTCGTGGGCATGGTGGGTCCCCTTTCACGTTCGTGGGCATGGTGGGTATCCCTGAAACAACCGGTTAATAGCTCGACCGATCGTCGCCAACACTGATTCACCTCTAGCGAGAACAACCGCACCACAACGGGTTACCTGTTGTTCATTTGCGTAACGTCACCAGCAAACGTAGACGTCCATCGCCATTTGCAACGAGTATTGCATGCCTGTGTCAGGTGTCACAACACACTACGTCTGCCCACATAGACGCAACAACATGTGCACGCCTCGAGAACACGTGGAAGGTAGCCCCCGTACGTATGCGGTGTCCATTGCGCGAACGACTGTCAGCCGGCCTCTGCAGGATGTCGCAGATGTGGAACGCGGTGCAACATGCTATCACGGTGTGTGAGAAGAGACGACTACGTCCGAATACACGCTCCACTACATCAACAGACTGCTCATGCTGATCGCCATCCAGGGCGTCCGTTCCTCCCACACGTCTGAATGGCGTACCACACTGCAATCCAGCTCTTATAGGGAGACGACACGTAGCTGCGTGCACAATATTTGGACTGTATGGTCTGCCGTTGCTAGGCGCAGTCGTCGTACGGTCACACATGTGCCACGATGTATCATTCAGTACATACGGACCAATGTGCAGTACAGTTTGTGGGTTTTGCGTACATCGGCGGACAGGTGACAGGCCGTACCACAACGTAGGCTGAGTACGTCGGCATGCGAAGGGCATTGAACATGCAAACTTCTCAACGACCAGCTTGCGAAGGCAGGGGGGAAGGGGGGGGGGCATGTACGTCCTGCTGCTATCCACATTACAGTGTATAGCAGGAGCATGTGGAAAGTCAGCAACACCTGCAAGGTGTTTAACATGACGCGATACACAGGGGACCGGGCAGTGCGAATAGCGAACTATATTGCGAGGGTTGCGGTTAGGCAACACTACACTAATTTAACGAGTTGCATAACAATTACAGAGCAGGTTCAGCGACAACGTGCGTCAGGTTAAGGCGCAATATAGGTTAGGTTGAGGCACAATATAGGTTAGGTTAAGGCACAACATGGGTTACGTTAAGGCACAAATTGGGTTACGTTAAGGCACAACATGGGTTACGTTAAGGCACAACATGGGTTACGTTAAGGCACAAATTAGGTTACGTTAAGGCACAAATTAGGTTACGTTAAGGCACAAATTAGGTTACGTTAAGGCACAAATTAGGTTACGTTAAGGCACAAATTAGGTTACGTTAAGGCACAAATTAGGTTACGTTAAGGCACAAATTAGGTTACGTTAAGGCACAAATTAGGTTACGTTAAGGCACAAATTAGGTTACGTTAAGGCACAAATTAGGTTACGTTAAGGCACAAATTAGGTTACGTTAAGGCACAAATTAGGTTACGTTAAGGCACAAATTAGGTTACGTTAAGGCACAAATTAGGTTACGTTAAGGCACAAATTAGGTTACGTTAAGGCACAAATTAGGTTACGTTAAGGTACAATATGGGTTAGGTTAAGGTACAATATGGGTTAGGTTAAGGTACAATATGGGTTAGGTTAAGGTACAATATGGGTTAGGTTAAGGTACAATATGGGTTAGGTTAAGGCACAACGTAGGTTAGGTTAAGGCACAACGTAGGTTAGGTTAAGGCACAACATAGGTTAGGTTAAGGCACAACATAGGTTAGGTTAAGGCACAACATAGGTTAGGTTAAGGCACAACATAGGTTAGGTTAAGGCACAACATAGGTTAGGTTAAGGCACAACATAGGTTAGGTTAAGGCACAACATAGGTTAGGTTAAGGCACAACATAGGTTAGGTTAAGGCACAACATAGGTTAGGTTAAGGCACAACATAGGTTAGGTTAAGGCACAACGTAGGTTAGGTTAAGGCACAACGTAGGTTAGGTTAAGGCACAACGTAGGTTAGGTTAAGGCACAACGTAGGTTAGGTTAAGGCACAACGTAGGTTAGGTTAAGGCACAACGTAGGTTAGGTTAAGGCACAACGTAGGTTAGGTTAAGGCACAACGTAGGTTAGGTTAAGGCACAACGTAGGTTAGGTTAAGGCACAACGTAGGTTAGGTTAAGGCACAACGTAGGTTAGGTTAAGGCACAACGTAGGTTAGGTTAAGGCACAACGTAGGTTAGGTTAAGGCACAACGTAGGTTAGGTTAAGGCACAACGTAGGTTAGGTTAAGGCACAACGTAGGTTAGGTTAAGGCACAACGTAGGTTAGGTTAAGGCACAACGTAGGTTAGGTTAAGGCACAACGTAGGTTAGGTTAAGGCACAACGTAGGTTAGGTTAAGGCACAACGTAGGTTAGGTTAAGGCACAACGTAGGTTAGGTTAAGGCACAACGTAGGTTAGGTTAAGGCACAACATAGGTTAGGTTAAGGCACAACATAGGTTAGGTTAAGGCACAACATAGGTTAGGTTAAGGCACAACATAGGTTAGGTTAAGGCACAACATAGGTTAGGTTAAGGCACAACATAGGTTAGGTTAAGGCACAACATAGGTTAGGTTAAGGCACAACATAGGTTAGGTTAAGGCACAACATAGGTTAGGTTAAGGCACAACATAGGTTAGGTTAAGGCACAACATAGGTTAGGTTAAGGCACAACGTAGGTTAGGTTAAGGCACAACGTAGGTTAGGTTAAGGCACAACGTAGGTTAGGTTAAGGCACAACGTAGGTTAGGTTAAGGCACAACGTAGGTTAGGTTAAGGCACAACGTAGGTTAGGTTAAGGCACAACGTAGGTTAGGTTAAGGTACAACGTAGGTTAGGTTAAGGTACAACGTAGGTTAGGTTAAGGTACAACGTAGGTTAGGTTAAGGTACAACGTAGGTTAGGTTAAGGTACAACGTAGGTTAGGTTAAGGTACAACGTAGGTTAGGTTAAGGTACAACGTAGGTTAGGTTAAGGTACAACGTAGGTTAGGTGAAGGCGCAATGTAGGTTAGGTTAAGGTACGATATACCTTAGGTTAAGGTACAATATCGCTTAGGTTAAGGTACAATATAGCTTAGGTTAAGGTACACGTTGTAGGGAAAGGTGTATTTTGGGGGGGGAGGGGGCGGCAGGTTCGTTGATAGTGATTATCGTAAGTGCATGCCTGCGGGATCATCCGATTTGTCACGTCAGGATGCACTTGTGGCTCATGACAGGCGGCGCTCCGATTC